>NW_010338892.1:0-10823 GCF_000700745.2 Antrostomus carolinensis
GAGGGAGGGAGGGCCGGTTCTGTTTTTGCTTAACCAGAGTCTCCTGTCACTACAACATTATAATATCAAAGAACTTTGTGTTGAGAACTAGATACAACAGCAAAAGCAGTCCCAAAAGGACCAAACCTGAGGACCTTAGTGGGGTTTGCTGGAGGAGCGTAGGATTTAAGCCATAGTCTGGAGAAACAAAGACTCAGGGGACAGGATCAGTCTCTAATTATCTTGCAGTTAATGTGAATGAATGAGCAGCAGGATGAGGAGAGGGAGAGGCAGGAGACACCAGCATGAGAAGCACTGACCTGGAGCTAGGGAAGGAAAAGTTTAGGCTAGACATGGGAAAAAAAATAAAATCATGCTACAAAAAATGACTGGCATGACACAGATTCTTATGGGGAGAGGCTTAGTCACGGGAAATACCGACAAGGAAATCAGGTGCAGGGTTAGCAGGAAAGTTGCAACGAATGACTGCAGCAAAAGGGCCTGGCTCAGATACTTCAGCAGAACCAAGTGGTCTTTCACAGTTGGTCAGTCATCTGCTAGTGGTTTCCAAATGGCCCTGGGTACCTCGTACCTCTACCTGGAAAATGAGTGGGCATAGGTAATTTAACAGAGGCATCATTTTCAGCAAGAACCATTTGGACGTTTAACATACTAATATTTCAAAAAGAACAGAGATGTGCTGCTTAGAAAACACGCTAAAGGGGTCATGAAGGCTATTTCTTACTGCCTGTTTTCCCAGGAAAAATATATTTGCAGCAAGCACCAGATGCTGCTGTATTTTAATCTAAGTTAAGTGACTCTTGTTCCTACTCCAGTACTGAATACTCAATTACTCTCAATAAATCATGCTTAGTCCCACATCCCCTCAATCACACTAAAGCACCCCCTCATGAACACATCCAGTTAGACTTCCACACAGCTGATTGTGTTCACTCAAGACTCCACTCAGCTGATTCCAGACAGCAAGGCTTCAGCTGCGTTATTCTTTGCTGTTCACAGAATTTCCCAATTTCTATTCCCAATGACCTCAAACTGCAAACAGAAGGTGGTTCCTGGATAGGAAGGATTTGTCCAAAAGAGGTTTTTTAGAGCAGTGCTTCTCTGCCTCCAACATTTCCCTTTTCATCTGTTTCTTTCATTTACCAGGTGCTATTTCTCCTCAGAGCGCAGGACTCTGCTCAGGTGGAAGCTACACAGGAATCAGTGATGAGGTGGCGCGTGGACTCGCACACAGACCAACAGAGAACGGGCTCCTTCACCAGGTTTGCTCTGAAGCCCATTCCTGACCCTACGACTCCACCAAGCCTGTTCCAGGAGGATCCCCCCTCGCTGCAGATCCCCCACCCAACCCCGACACCTTTGGGCTGCGCAGCCCCTGGCGCACACACATCCCCAGCGCTGGGGCAGGGCTGCTGTGTGGGTCCCAGTACCCACGCAGTGTGCAGCACCCCTGGGGACAATCCTGAACATCTCAGCTGTCTTCAAGTGCTGCCACAGCCACCAGTCTAAGCAGTGGCTAGAGCTAGATGGGAGCACTGGAAACGGGCATTTTGAGACAAATCCTCCTGAGGAAAAAGAATGGTTTCAACACTTTTTTTTTTTCAGGTTGTCATTCTGAGGGCCCAGAATTTTTTCAAAAATATTCTGATACAACCGAAGGAATATTCTTTGGCATATGAACTGATTGTACAGTCATTTTAATATTTTGTATTTAGACATTCTAACAACAGAAATACCATCATGTGGAAAAACAATTCATATGACCTAAAGCCCAAGTAACAAAAAAATGTGTTGAAATAGAAATGTTAATATAGATCCTTCCATGCAATTAGAATTAACCTCACTAATGCTTTGAATATTGTCCAATGAATTTTCTGGCATATCTCTCATGAGACTGAATAACTTCAAACAGCTGAGAATTAGAGCTTGGCTGCACTCGTTATGGATGGAGCCAGAGAGCAAAAAACAAGTAAACCAAACGGTAACGTAAACATCAATGAAAACATAATTCTACCCTATTAGCTGACTAATGATTTTGGCTGAAAATGTACATTTACCAAACTGCCCCTTTGTATTGTAATGAGTCAAATGGTCCAATTTCCTATCATCAAACTAGTAGATGGCAACCGAGAAAATGATGTTTAATTGAGCTGAACTATAACACTGAATTTGTAACTTTGCCGAATGTGGATTATATCACAGTCCAGGTTTCTCACCCAGTTTGAGGTTTTACTTCTGCATTTCAGGAATTAAACAAGGGGCACATCTAGCAAACAGGTTCATCTAGCAAACAGGTTCATCTAGCAAACAGGTTCATCTAGCAAACAGGTTCTTTCAAAGGAGACTAAACAGAAATAATTAAAGGAATTTAGACCTGGCCTAAAACCTCTATGGAACTGGAGCCTCTTGCTCCTGACAGGATCCAGGACACAGTGCTTCCACATTTATTTAACAGTGAGAATATATCAGTTTGTTAAAAAATACGGAAGTTCTACTAATCCCCAGGTTACACTTACAGCTGTGGTAGACCTTACTATGAAGCACTATCTCCCATGGGAGATGAACTGGTGGTTCCAGCCATAGTAGCCTGACAAAAATTCCCACTAGCAATAAACACCTTATCTTTCCACCTGAACTTGTAGTTGGTTATTTCCTAAAGGGACTGTCTAAGGTCAGGAGGAGAATTCTTGCTTCGGACTCGCAACTCGACCTTTGAGTTTCACGAATGAACCTGTCCACAGCTGAGGAGAGTCTTCTGGTTTCTTCCCACCAAGAACTTGTTTATTGTAGCCTCAGATGCATCTTTCCTATAACTGTGGTTAACCTCTTCCTACGGTTAGGCTCCTTATGATTCACCTATGCTAAGTATCTTGCAATTAAACTCCCCCATAGAGCAAAACAAGCCTTTATTAGAGCTGCAGAAGGCCTCTTTGTCTGGCCGAACTGGGTCTTCTACTTTTGTTCCCATGACTTTCTCATAACAGGTTTGTGAGTTCTCATCCTTGGGTTGTGTACTGCTGTGACCATAAGCTTTCATGAGATGGTTTTAAAATACAGACAGAAAAGGTGGTGGTGCTGGCAGGGGAGGAAGGGAGGGTCTTTCAGTCTACTTCATATAGACCTCTATTCTTTGAGGCTAATCCTTTGTTCTTTGGTGAAAAACAACATTTTCATGAGACAGGTGAATCACAGATTCCCCTCTAGCAAAATGAGCCCCCAGAAGAGAGCAAGGTACGTATCTTAGGACATTCCTAAAATCATAAACATAAGCAACTGGCAAAAAAAGGGCATCACAGTGAAAAAAAATCTGCACCATGTAAACAGCTCCAGAAGCAAATGCATGATAACAAGGTCTAAAAATTTACATCATGGCAAAAGACACTTTTGAGTAAAAAACCAGTATTGGCAGTATCTAAGTATTGGTGAAATCTATTAGGAAAATCTCTTATGTTCTGAAAGACCACTCACAGTTCAGTTAACAATCCTTCAGGATTTCTGTAGCAGCGTTTAAAAGCTTTTCAATAAATTCAGGGGAAGAAAATAAAGGTTTAGTTCCAACTCGGAGACAAAGTTTGCTGTATAGTTAAAAAGAGTAAATGAACTTGTGGATTTGACTCCTCTGTTTCCTTCTCACAGTGTCTTCTACACTTGAACGCCAGAGCACACAGCCTGAACACGAAGGCTTCATGTTTTATTAATGGTGTCCAACTCATTTCCTGTTTTCATGCTGATAACCTACTGAAGGAGAGGAAGGGAATTCAGGTGGCAAGACCTCAGATCCATTTTTCTTATACCCATGAACAGTTCACAAGTGGGTATTTCACTAGGAAAATCTCATTATTGCATTTATTACTGCATTCTCTGGGAAGGTTGACTGGGGCGGCTGGCTTACAGCTGCTGGCATACATCACCAAAGCCCCAACACTTTCAAGGAAAGTTCTTTTGAAGGTGATAGGTTTTAGTTTTTGATTCAATGAATGCTCAGCAGCTATTTTCACTACTGTCCTTTCTACAGGACTAACCCCTTAATACACCAAATTACTACCCTGGCAGAAATCTCCCAGTCAAACACAGTTTGCACACGCAATACCATTGCTACCGTTTGTAGAAATGCCAATTTATTCCCTGTTAAAGACAAGCCAATGTCTTCAGCCCAGTAGCTATTCCCAGAGATTTTATTTTTTCAACTGAAATAGTGTTACCAGTCCTACAAAAAGGAGCAGTTTTTAAAAAGCTTATTGCTTTGTACAAGTTTCCCAGTTTTTTTTTTTTTTTAGAGCATAATTTCCTCTGTGTATGTAATATTTACCATGAGGAAGCACATCCTTTATAAAAGGCCTTCTGGAGGGTGTCTGAAACAGACCTTGCTGGGCCAGTTCTTGGAAAAGTGGACTGAACCTCTGTTTTAACTCAGTAGCAGTTCTGAGCACCTTATTAGCTACTTTCTTCTACAGACATCAATCATAAAAGATGAGTAAGCTAAAAACTGACATCCCACTCAGAGCAGCAAGCTCTCTGAGGGAGAACGGCTGGAGCACTAAGTGGACATCCAGCTACCAGCAGATACTGCCATTTGATCCTGTGCTTGTTCACACCAGTGGTCAAGAAAGAATCTCCATTTTCCTATCCCTCAAGCTGGTCATACAATAAAGGCCTCGATCCCACAAAACACTCCTGCAAATAACATAAAATAATTTTTCAGAGAAAGATAAGAAAAATGAAATCCCACCTATGATTCTTGTACTGGCCAGAGATGCTCCAGTCTGTTTCAATGCTTCATATTCCCTTAAAGCAGCAAACACTTTAACAATATTACTTGCCTCTAGCTGCTTCTCCCTATGAAACCCATTGGCCACTTTCCCAACAAGAAGAAAAGCATTACTCCACAGCCTGTGTGTGGCTCTGTGGCCATGCTCCGTGGCAGGGGGTGGGGCTGCACCACTGAGCTCTTGGGGTTTCTTTTACTACATTTTTCTTTGAAAGATAACCAGAATTGTGATGAGATTGGTAACCTCCTCTGTGTTGGCAGGCAGACATGCATGCCTGGAGGTGCAAGTGCAAGTGTGTGGTCTTGGGTGTGGGGAAGAAAGAAGGGTGGTGACCTGAATGTTGGAATGGAGTTCAGAGTAGACTTTTTTTGATTTTTTTTGTTTTGCCTTTCCTCACATTGGGAACCCCAAACATGAAAGAGCAGGAGTTCCCTGCCCCACCAATGATATAACGAAAGCATATCAGAGATGTGCTGCCTTCTGCTTTCTGAGCCTCTTGGCTGTTGACAGCCACACTTTCAGACCTTTCTCTGAAACCATGAGGACGAGAAATAGTGTTATTTTTATCAGTGAGAATGGGGATTCTCAGGGAAGTAAAGACCTGTGGAGTGAGGACATACAGTCATATTCAGATGCTGCAACAGTAGCTACAAAATATGAAAACTGGCAACCTCACTCCCCTTCATATGTTTCTGAGCTTGGACCTGATATACACAGACCCACATGTCCCCCTTGAGACTCAGTGCTCAGCTTTTTTGTGTCTCAGTTATTTAGCCCTGAGACTGCCAAGGTTGGCAGAGAGACAGGACTGAGACACTCTTAAAATCATCCCTTATCTACCATGTTTGACGTGCTGTTAAACTCCAGTGACAGAGATTCCACAGTGTCCTCCAGCAATTGGCTCCAACAGTGACCCATCTCTACCATCAGAAGTATTTCCCTTCCCCCCCCCCTCCAAAGCCCCAGTTTAAGCCATTAGAAGTAACACACGGGAAAATAGAGCACTCCCTCCTCTTTGCTGCAACATTTTGCACACATGATAGCTGCTCTACAGTTTCCCATTTGTCTTCTCTGGACTGAACAAAACATACATTTTCAATCCCTCTTTGCACGTCTTCATTTAGTCATTCTTACTGTTTACTTCCAGATGCACATCAGCTGGAACAAGTCTGACAGATCCTACTGAAAGCCTTACCACTGTTCAGTAGAGGGTTAAGAATTACTGTGTGTCTCCAAATGACACTCATGCTTGTACATCTTAGTACAATATTTGATTTATTTATTTTTTTTTTCTTGCAAAATCCATATGAGAGCTTAGATTGCATTTTCAAGCAGTGAAAGTAAAGTACTGTGATGCAGTGCTGGGTGTTAAAGCACCTGCCACTGCTGAAGGTCTGACTGGGCACAAAGACCAGAATTCATGTTCCCATCCTTAGCACTGAGTAAAATACACATTGCAAATAACACTTGGGAATCATTTGCCCGCGTGGCCCAGCTGCCATTGCTGATAGATCCTTGAGAGATCCTAGCATCTGTTGCATTTGTCTTCTCTTTTTAAAAGTTTTATCTAATGGTCACTGCCCCATAGGGGTGTATTGCATTTCATCTAAATACACTGTGTGGACCTGCAGCTATTGACTCTCCACATACATTGCCCGTATATTTTCTTATCCTTTGCTTTAACACCAGAAAACTCAAGTCCTGTGTGGAGGCATTTCCCACCCCCCCATCAATGCAAAAATCAGTGCAAGAAGTTTCCTGACTGTGGGGGGAAATGAATGAATTTGAAATCACTGACCTTTCTTTATGGTTATTTGCCACTTTGAACGCTGGTTATTCTGATGTTGGGCTACGAGAGGAGGGATATTTACCACTGAAACGTGAACAGCTGCCAACTATCAAGGCACCACCAAGCTCTGCACACAGGTATTGTCATAGGGTGGCACGTTATGTAAGCACTCTTTAAATGCAAGTTACTCTACATTCTTGGCAGCAGACCACATGAAATTTCCCTTCAGATGTTGACAGGATAAAAAAAAAAAAATTATATATATGAAAATCATCTTATCATTTACAATGCAAATCTTGGAAGGAAAGTTAGTAAATTAAGTTAGAGATTCGCCTAAATTAAACTGGCATTCTATTCTGGCGCTTCAAACTTTGAAAACATTGCTGGCTGACAAAATAAGCCCTGGATGATTAGCAAAAACCCTCATTCAGAGGCAGCAGACGAGCAATCCCTTTGAACCTTCACAGCACATCATAAACGCTCAGCAGACTTACAGTGTGGCAGTCCCAGTGCTATCAATTATTTACCCTTTTTCTGTTTACCTTCAGGCAGCAAGTAATTATTTTTAAATATTAATTTAGTTGTGTCATGTACAGTTTGTGGTTTAGCCCTGAGATCTGAGATACAGAAAAGCAAACTGCATCTCAAATCACATTTAGTCAGTGACGCATTGATAGTCGGATCCCCACTCCAGCTACTGAGCAGCTACACTCAACTTCTTCCATCATTAGAAACAGAACTCTGTTCATTGCAGGAAAGTGAAAGCAATTTTCTTAATAGGAAAAGGCACTTTTTTTTTTTTTTTAGCCTAAAAGTTCCAGAAACTGGAAAAATCTAAACAGGTGTGATAGTTTCAGGATAATATTATTTTATTCTAAAAAGTTTCAGTTTTTTTCAGATAAAGATTTTTTCTTCCCACCTTTCTGTTTCCCTCAGAATTTTTCTGAGAGTGTTTTATTTTCTTATCCTCAGCTAATTTAGGCTAAAAAGAAGTTGACTGTTTTTTCTGAGAGAAAGAGATCCTAGGAGACAAGAATCGCCTTCCTGCACTGAAAACACCACTTCTTAGAAGCCGAGAAGAGAGGCTGGCTCTTGTCAGCTCACATGAACATCTTTCCACAAGGGACTGGTTCTTTCTTTCTAAAAGTTTATACCAGAAAAACAAAAACTCATTTTAACACATTTGCATGAAGACACAGACACGTGTGCACAGAGTGGTCAGTGCAGTATCACACAGCCACAGTGTGGACTGAGATGCTGCACTGGAAAACAAACATGAGAAAAACCAAAGGAAGTATCATACGCTGACAGGATCGAGCTAAGGTGAAACACCATCCAGTGAAGGAATGTTTGTAAAATGAACTAGTGAAGATCAGTGTTTCATGAAGAGAAAAGCCTTTAATGTTATCTGTATGTACTTTACAAAAATTCTACTGCGAAGGATTTTTCTTGAACCAAAGCAATCAGAAGCCTCTCTCTCCTGTTTCCCAGTGTGAACTCCCATTTGACTCCAGGGTCTGACACTGGTATGTGAATTTACATATTATGCATTATGAAGCCATAAAGCCTCCTTGCTCTGGAATTCTCATGGTATGTGCTCACCTCTGACTCTAACATGTGAAGAAAGGACAAGTACATCTAAGAGAGGGTCAAGCAAAATGTCTGAAAGCAAAGGAATGGCAGCATGGAACAGCAGCACAACAGCAAAGCTTTACTATGGCAACAACACCTCACTGTGACCGGAACGAAAACAAAGAACAGGAAAAAGTGGTGAAAACTAGTTCTGTGATGAAGGACTTTCTGAGTAGCAGGTACCTGAACTGAACTTTTCCTCAGCATCACTGTTATCAGGGGCCCTGCTGACACAGTGTCACAAACAGTGATCATCAAACCCGCAGCAAAATTGGGAAAACAGAATTGGAAATCCAATGCCAGCCATCAAGACAAACATGTTTGAAACTGTTAGAAGATCTACTGCAGAATTCAGCTTTTCAGTCACAAATGGTACAAGTGTGGGCTTGTTTGACCTGTACTTTATTTTGCCTCTCCATAGATGCTTTCTCAACAACATGACACAAACCAGAGCAAAAGAGTGGGCCTCCTGCCCATTGTCAAAATTAATGAACTTCTGTCTGATCCATGGGCATCGTGTCAGTGTTGGCAAACATCTCTGAACTGGGTAAATAAACTCTATTTTGTTGACTTGGCTCCCATTTAGCTTAGTAGGAACACTGACCAAATGCCACCTGGATAAATGCCAAGTTTCTCTTAATCTTGGTGAGCAGATTTAGATGACACCATTTCACCAAGTCACTTTGTCCAAGGTGAAGGAGGATAATGGCTGAAGAACCAATTTGTGCCTTAATGGCAATGACGGTGACTCCACTCTTCTCACCAGGTGCTGGTACACCCTGTTCCTGAAGCAAGTAGGCAGAAATCCACAGACCCCAAAAGTGAATCAATTTTTTCAAAACTGTAAGTAGAATACACGCTGAGAGTTTGTATATTTTACCCTACAGGGCAAATGATTTATTTTTTCAGTTCATGTCTGTCTCACCTTCTGACACAGATTTTTACAGCCAAGTTATTTCTGAACTGAGCTATGAGTAGGCCAATCCTATCTTTACAAAGTCTGCTTTTGTTAGGTTGCCTAGTAGATGTTTATGACAACAGAATGAATCATAAAATGAGGGGGAAGAAAGACATCTCAGCTGGAAAGATAAAGGTTTCTCTTTCTTATAAATCTACATTAATACACTGTATTAATGAGTAGCAGGCTAGTATGTCATAGCCTTTTCTTCATGCCCAACTACTGTTTCCTGTGAAAAAAACTTATTAAGAGAGCCACAAAAATAATGACAAGGGCAAGAGTAACTGGAATGAAACATTCATTGGTTTGTGTCATTGTGAGTTAGAAACAAATCTGAAGTCTAAAACATTATCTAAAATAGCACTGAAAATCAGGCCCCTGTCTGAACATAAATCAGAGATAATTTCCAGGATAGTAATTCCATAGCCCCCACATATTTTAGCATCGATAAAAAACATTGCTAGAACTTATTTTTCAAATACATCACACAAGTAACGCTGATACCCATGGTATTGTCCATGAGCTTATTTTTTGAGGGGAAAAAAAGAGGTGCAAAACAGCTGAGTTGAAAGGTTACTTAAACAAACAAACACCCTCTCCCCCCCTCAAAAAAACCCCCAACCACACAAACAAGAAAAACTCATCTCCAGCCAAACGCCCCAAAACAGGGAAGAGACACATACAGATCCAGTTCTGGTAATCCAGACGTATCTCCTGTTAGAATTAACTGATTCACAGTTTGCTAGGATATCATAGAGATCCACACATCCACAAACACCCTGTCTAACCATTAGTCATGACAGAGTGAATGAATGAAAGAATAAGAGAGTTACAGCAAGTAGACGTGTAGGTGACTCACGCAGATACAAACTGGTTTTGTCAATTATATTTTTTTAATCAAGAGAACAAGCAGTACTACTGACTATCACACTGTGGGTGTCACAATAGCTGTTTTTTCAGACAGAATTTAAATGAGCAAAAACATAATGTGACTCTCCAGAAGGAATTCTACCACACAGACTAAAAGCAGGAGATGCAATGGTGCAGACAGCTCCAAGTCAAATGCTATCTGTTTGTACCTCCTGGAAAGCAACAGCCAAAACCGTGGGCCAAACCTTAAAAAACTTCTGTGAAGACCGTGGGTCTGTCTTTAGGATGGATGGTTTCATTTGGTCTAAAGAACAGACAACAGAGGTCTGCAACCCAGAGTTGCAGATTAGGTGGAACACCGTAAAAGGTAGGACTGAGGGCTTGGCTGTGGCACAACATTACTCAATAGCATGGGAAGTCAGCATAAAGGAGAGAAGACAATGTTGTGTTAAAGTTCTGTAATGGCTAGACAAGACCCAAGCACCACTAGCATCTGACTTCAGGCTTCAGCCTAGCTCTTGTTCTTTTGACTTTTCACGGAAGCGAATCTCACAATTAGCAATGTCATTGTGAAGCACATGGGGAGGCCTGGGAGGTCTTAGAAGTTTGGTGTGCTGACCTGTTATTTTTTGACACCATTTTCTACAGGCAACTCAAGCACATGCAGAGAGGAAAACTCAATTGCTACGTTGCTTTTAGAGTCGTTCACACCCGTAAACCAGCAATCGGCTGCTGGAGGAAGAGGAGGGCTGAGGCAGCACCGGGCCGCACGTGCGGGGCCCAGCGCGAGGCGCGGGAGCTGTCC
>NW_010338893.1:0-2080 GCF_000700745.2 Antrostomus carolinensis
CTGGGGTGCCAGGAGTTACCCGTTAGTGGCACAGGCTCTGCCAGGCGTCGCGCAGCGGTGACACTGCCGTTTTTGGCCTTTATGGACAAGAGTATTGGGCTGGGAGGTTTGTCCCCCGCATCCATCACGTCATCCTCCCTTCTGGGTGAAATAAAGGTTGTGTGGAGAAAAGAGCGTTTCAGACAAACCTTGCCATTCTGTGACCAGACTGAGCTTTTGGGTGTCAAAGTTATTTGTTGTGGGGAAGAGTAGTAATTAGCAAACCCCCAAACTGGCATTTGGATGTGCCAGTGAGATATTCCATATCATATCACGTCATGTTCATTATATTAACGAGGGCTGACTGGAAAGCTGGGGATTCTCTCAGGGATCGCTCAGGTTCACTCTTCTGGGATTGTGGTTTTGGTTTCAGGACTGTCTCTGCTCTGGGATCACTGGCTGGGGACATGCTGGGCATCAGTTGATGAGTGGTGAGCAATTGCACTGTGCATTGCTCATTTGCATATTCTAATATCGTTGTTATTATAATTATCATTTTGAGTTTTGTTTTATTTCAATTATTAAGTTGTTTTTATCTCAACCCACAAGTCTCCTTACCCTCAACCCCTCCAATTCTCTCCCCTGTTCCCTGGTGGGGGTGAAGAACGAGCAAGCAGCTGCGTTTGCCTCCTAGCCAAGTGAAACCACCGCACTATCACACAGTGCCCATTTTCATCTTCTCCAAGAGAAGCAAAGTCACTACCATTAGCTAGAGCTCTCCTGGCGCAACTGACTTTCTTTGTGTGGGAGAACAACTCGTTCATTTTTTTTCTTATCCAGTGTCATCTTCCAGACCCCCTGTTTCGACCTTCTCCATGTTGAAAATGGTTATTTACTAACCAGCAGGTAGATTCATCGAGCTTACCTTCAGTAGGCTGCAGCAGCTTCAGAGCTGGCTATTTTGCTAACTGGGTGTTGGGGGCTATTTCCTGTGTGAAGAGACATTAGCAGTGTAGTTGCAAGGCAGGAGAGGACAGGACGAACAATTTTCTGCTACCTCATGGTTCCGGGTTACTTAATGCTTGGCTTTAATCCATCGATTGCCCCATGGAAGTCATTAGGTCATTATAGACTCTAAATGAAGCAAGTGCTGAAGTTTACATGCTTAGTGTCCTGAAAACCTTGTCCCCGCAAGCATACACCGTTCACAATCGATGGAGTTATAGCCCCCTTGGTTGTCATGGTAAAATCTGCAGAGAAGGATTAAGAAGTGGTGGATGACCTTAAAAACCAGGGTAACAGAAATGGTGAAGTAATGCAAAGTGTAAAATAAGGGCTAATAATAATATCTCCTGTACTTCTAGGTGAAAACTAAAGGGGAGGTGAAAACTAAAGGGGAGGTGAAAACTAAAGGGGAGGTTGCCCAAGGAAGTTGTAGAAGTTGTAGGAAGTTCTAGATGCCCCCTCCCTGGAAGTGTTGAAGGCCAGGCTGGATGAGGCTTTGAGCAACCTGGTCTAGTGGAAGGTGTCCCTGCTGCTGGCAGGGGGGTTGGAACTGGATGAGCTTTAAAGTCCTTTCCAATCCAAACCATTCTATGATTCTATGATTCTATAAATGAGCTCTGAGAGGCATCGTTGACCCACCAACGGCTGCAAGGAAAGCAAATGTAACCCTAAGGTGTATCAAGGAGAATAATTTCAGTGGTTCACATGGAAAGTTTAATTGACTCTTGAGTATGATGTAATTTCAAATACAAACTACAGTTCTGATCACTCCATATAAGAAAGATGAATTTATATTCAAACTGTCAACCTAGGGTCAACAGGATAGTTAAGGGGAGTGAAGAGTCTTTTCTGTCACAGGGGGTTAAAAAGAGATTGGCTTGTTTAGCTTAGGAAAACAGAGCTTGAGAGGGGATCTTGTTTCCATCTGTAAACAAAACAGGAGTGTAAAAACAGGCAGAGAAAGAAAAAAGAACCACTGTTTATGCGAAAGAACATTACTGATAAAAGAACGTTTGGTGTAAAGTGGCCATAAATAAATGTAGATTGGAAATGAAAAAGTTTTTGCTCAACAGAACAGTCCTTATGAAAAGCTTCC
>NW_010338894.1:0-502 GCF_000700745.2 Antrostomus carolinensis
CTCCCAAAACCTTGCCACACAAACCCAATACTTAAGGGGAGAAGCATGACTTTTGGACAAGAGTTGGAACAAATATCCTCATAGGCAAGGGTGGGTGTCAGCTGGAACTGCTTCATCGAGACCTGCCACTGCCTCAGCAGCGTTGCAGTACATCGTCTCACCCAGATTGCTCTGAGGGAGCCCTGCTGTGCATCGGTGTTAGGGTAACAGGCTTTTCGATACCCTGAATTGCCCTAACACAGCCCTCTCAAGAAGAAATATGGAAGTTTTCATAGTTGCCTCCACAGAAGCAACATTACCCTTCTCTTACATTCATTGAACAGAATTGTAACTGGATTTTAATGATCACAGAACGCAGCCTTCAGAGCAAGCAGCTGCCTTTAAGATGAATTTGCATATGTACATTTTTAACAGAACAGTCTCCTTAGAACCACAGAATCACAGAACGGTCTGGGTTGGAAGGAACCTTAAAGATCATCTAGTTCCAACCCCCCTGCCATCA
>NW_010338894.1:527-1161 GCF_000700745.2 Antrostomus carolinensis
AGGACTTTGCATTTGGCCTTGTTGAACTTCATGAGGTTAGCACGGCCCCACCTCTCAAGCCTGTCAAGTTCCCTCTGGATGGCATTCTGTCCCTTCAGCGTGTCAACTGCACCACACAGCTTGGTGTTGTCAGCAAACTTGCTGAGGGTGCACTAAATCCCACTGTCCATGTCTCTGACAAAGATGTTGAAGAGCACCAGTCCCAATATCGACGCTTGAGGGACACCACTCCTCACTGGTTTCCACTCGGACATTGAGCTGTTGACCACAACTCTTTGAGTGCAACCATCCAGCCAGTTCCTTATCCACCGAGTGGACCATCCATCAAACCCACGTTTCCAATTTAAAGACAAGGATGTCATGCAGGATGGTGTCAAACGCCTTGCACAAGTCCAGGTAGGTGACACCAGTTGCTTTAGCCTTATCCACCAATGTTGTGACCCCATCATAAAAGGCCACCAGATTGGTCAGGCATGATTTGTCCTTGGTGAAGCCAAGCTGGTTGTCACCAATCACCTTATCGTTCGCCATGTGCCTTAGCATAGTTTCTGGGAGTATCTGCTCCATGATCTTGCCTGGCACTGAGGTGAGACTGACCGGCCTGTAGTTCCCCGGGTCTTCCTTGTTTCCCTTT
>NW_010338895.1:0-12627 GCF_000700745.2 Antrostomus carolinensis
TATATATATATATCTACCCACCTCTAACAACACTTAAATTAGATTATTTGAACTGTGATTTTTCAGAAGTTTATAAATTGGTCAAAGCAGAGTGGGTACCACAGGGACAGTGAAAGACACTCCTGAATATATTCAAATTGCCTATATTCACCTTGTCAAATTGATGTTCCTGCTCCAAAGCATGAAAGTACTAGAGCTTTTTGAAGGACAGGTTGATGAAATTCTTTCTTTTTTTAATGTGCAAAAGGAGGCATTTTCTTGTGAGGCTTATGCTCAAAGCCAAGAAGACAGTTTGACTAGAATTTTCTGTGAAAACTCAGCCTGAGGCAAACAGAGAAAAAGTATTATTATCATTATTACTTTTAGTCTCAATGGTTAGGACCTGGTCAAAGTTGGAAACTGGAAATACAATCCCCCAAAAGGAACTGTACTGCCAGCTTCAATAAGAGCACTAAGAATTCCTCTAGAAAACTTCTATCAGAGTTAACAAGTATAATTCAGACACCTTTGTGCTCATTTTGACTGGATGACAGAATAAATGACTGCAGATAGATGTAAAATACTCTACATTCTGAAAAATTACACTGAAAAATTAAAGAAAGTTTTCATTAATTCTTTCCAGCTGATTGTAATTGACAAAAATACATACTTTGAAATTAAAAGAAATTTAAAAATCCCTAACAGATGGGACATTGTATTCTCTATACCAACAACAAACAAAAAAACCTCCATCTACTAATGGCAACTAATAAATGAAAGTCAAATCATATCTCACACCTAACAGCCCATGACACAAGCAGATGGTTTTAATCCCACCGAGGAAGATTTTCTTCTCCACTGAGAACTGAGAGGTGACATGGCCATCCACTTACATCAAAGTCCTACGTTCCATTTGGAAATGCATGTCTCTGAGGCCATATGCACACAGAGGGTGATACATGTGATAGAGGAAAAAAACATGCCTTAGTAAAGTTACACCCACTTTCTCCTCTGGTGGCAGTAACAGTTGAAACTATGACCCTGTTCACAATACCAGGAACTTTTACCACTGCAGGGAAAGCAGTTTCCCACTCAGCCATTCTCTCCCACAGGATCCCCATCGCCTCAAAAGAAAATGAGGTTGCCAAGATCACCAGCAATCCCTGGCAATATCAGCTGTGCATTTCACTTCCCTGGGCTTAAAAGCAGAGCAATTAATTGTATAAAATAACAGTGTATCACTGCAACAATTCATCCAGCAACACTGTTATTAATCAACTTGTAATGAAACATTAAAGTAAACTTAAGTGTTTCCTGTGTCTATTTAAGTATTACTATTTACTAGCAATAGCACAATTTCAAGTGAAATGTTTTGCTATTTTCCAGTCACCTATAATGATCCCAAAGCAGCTCCCCATTTCCACTGAAGTTTGCCTTTATTTATTTTGGTTCAAATACTAACACCACAACTACTAGGTGTAAAAGGATAGACAGAAGAAAATAAAACCCCTCTATTCACATTTTCGGAAAGTCACAAAATATTAGCTAGATATACTGGAGCAGGAAATGTTGTCAGGGTGTTGATGCAAGCTTATGACCACAACACAGTTCTTGCACAGAACCTATATCCCAGTTATGTGCTTATTGAAGGGGGTCTTGTTTCAGCAGTACATACAGCCTGAGGCACTCAAATTCCAGCACTCTGCCTGTCCCTTGAAGAACTCCCGTGATTCACAATTCCCACTCCCATTCCTCATTTCAGAAACAGTAAAGTCCCTGTGGAAAGACTAGACCAACTCTTGATCAGATGGTAGCCAGAATTTTACTGATCTTGCTGTGTTTATCTATTAACAAATTGTTGAGCTACTGGGAATGTTCCGTTTTAATTTTCAGATGGAGTTCAAGCTTCCGTTCATAGACTCTTACACAAGGAAACCCGCATCTCATACAAACTAACGACTTTATTTTAATCACATGTACAGTAACACATATGCAGTTCATAACCAGCTTTTGAACAAAACGAGAGAGAACAGTAAAACCCCTGGGAAGGCAGTGCTGCAGAGTGAATTCCCCTATCCCTGGCTTTGAGGTAAGCTGCGATGGTCCCCACAGGCTCTGCCCAGCAGAGATAACAGCCACTGTCACAACAGGTTTCCTAGAGCAGATTGCCCAGCTACCTGGGACAGGCAGGATCCAAAGATTTCCCAAGGAGAACATTTTCACATCTGTCCAGTCTTTCAGTTCTGTCCAGACAGTCCATAAAAGGACTCATATTGCAGGCTAAGATGTGATGGAGGACTGAGAAAAATCAGTTCAGTATAAACTAGATGAAGTCCAAATTACATTTTTTGCAGTTTACTGAAGAGAAACTCTTACCATTAACCTTCCTTATCCTGTGTCACTCCCTTTCTGTTTTTAAATGACTGGTGAGATACAGTTATGTTGTGATTTTTGTTTTCAAATAAATTATGAGATACTAGCATATGCCTTAGTCAAAGGGATTTTTATTTTTTTTTTTTTTAATAATCATGAATGCTAAATCTGGCCCAAATATATGATAATCACCCATGTGAACGGGACTTAATATACCAATCTTCAAACATCATAGTCTCTCTCTCCGCTGGACAGATCTGGAAGGTTAAGTAAAACATAATACACAGAAATTTCAGCCAATGAACCTCTGGAAATCCTGTAGATATTATTTATAAAACATCTTCTGTGCCAAGTAAGTACCACAGTAGAAACATTTACATATTTCCAATTTCAAAACAAGAACACTTCCACCTCTTCACTAACTGTGATAATACTGAAACATGTCTAACATGACCAAATCAAGGAATTGGCAGACTTAGCTGGCAAACAAAGAAACCAAAAGAATCCTAATAGATATTGAAAAGACATATATTCCATACGGTTTGAGATATTTCATAATGGAACCTTAAGCTATAGATGTGGTTGAATAACAAGATGTATGACTATATGCAGATAAATATCTGGTTTATTTATCCTTAGCAGGCAAACGAATAGACCTCATTAGCTGCAGTTCAGGAATAGGGCTAACCAAAGAGAAAAAACAGAATTAGATAAGGAAGCAGGCCAGATTATATTTCACATTCAATATTACTCAGTTAGAAATGAAGGAAAGGCCATTAAAAGGCAGAGATGGTAATATAATCTGTTGCTTATACATTACAAGAAAGCAAAAAGATAAACTAATCCAACTGACCTCTTCTCCTCATTTTTTCATTACTGCACTGTTTCAATAAAAGACAAACAGTAATAGATACAAAATGTGAATCTAAATACCTCTGGAAATTAAAATTTATGGCTCTCCTAGCAACTGTATCTCACACACTTGCATATATGCAGTATTCTGCATGGTATTTGGTGTGGGCTTTTGTGCTTTCACAGCGATGAGGTTGAATTATGGTTGCTGTGGGAACTATATCTTTGAATTTCTTGACTTGGGCTATCATCTGAACTCAAATGTTACATTAACATAGGTAAGCATTTGCTGTTTTTTTCCATGAAAATGAAAAAGGAACGTACACAGATGGTTACATATTTAACAATTCTTACCAAAGAAACAATACATAGCTCCATGTCTGCAGAAGTACAGAACTCCAATTAATCTCACACTGCACACACAAGAAGTAAAATGGAGCCACATAAACCCTGGAGTCAAATGCGGCAGGGTACCTACAGAAATACTAGTATGCAATGAGGTCATTGAAAGTTTGGGGCATACAATCTTCCTTCATTTGTTCAACTTCTTAACCACAGGGTCTGAGTACCTGCTTTCTTTCAGGTATCTGATGAGAAGATACATATAAACATTTGTCAGATGCTTTGCAGGTTCTCTGTAAGTGAGTGTGCTTTGCAGTGTGACAGGGCTGTCACAGTCAGTACTGCCTAGTCCCAGTCAGCACGGGCACTGCACTGGCTGCTTTATGAGCATGCAGTAAAATGAAGTGATTTCTGTCATAAAAGTATCAAGGACTGACATTTGACATGTAATATAGGTCACAAGCTGCTACAGAGACCCACCTCGGCATAGGAGAGAGAGACAGCCTTTTATGGCTACTAGAAATGTTATTTATCAGGGGTGATTCATCTCACGGTACAATCAAGAAGCTCAAACTCCGAGGTCAGTTTCCTTGAGTCCAAATATTCTTTTTACTATTTCCCCACTAGTTTACATCATCAGGAAAAAAAGAGTCAGTACTTTAACATAGCTCTGTATATTTTTGAAATCATCATTGAACAATTATGCCTCTAAAATCATCAGAGTAGAAATGGAAAATACCAAGTTAATATTGCAGTATTTTAAAATTGAAATAATCTGCACTGCACAGTTGCTACTTCCAGAAAAGTCAACATAGGTATTACATTTTACGTAAGATTTTTACTTTCTGTGAAGGAGCACGAGGAGAGCGGGAAATCAAAAAGCAACATGAAGTCACGAAGTTCTCAAGGCATGGTGGCACCTTTCTGAAAAAAAAACCAACACATAGCTACACTCTCAATGCACCTTGCAGACCTGCAAGGTCTCCTCAGTTTCCACTTAGAAAAGGTGGATATTCCACTATGGCAAGTGTTCTTAGGAAGCAAAATCTATAAGAAACCCAGGAAAAGCAGTCAAAGTGAAACAGGTCTGTGCTTTCCTGGTTTAGAATAGATGAGACAGTGTGCAGTGAAAGTACCAGCTTGCCAAACTTAAGAAACAAAAAAAAATGTGATCACATGATAAACCTCAAGGGAAAAAAAAAAAAACAACACATTTTGAATTTTTCAAATTGTAGTGCATGAAAAATAAGAATTATTCTGAAACTGTGAAATTCTTACTTCAAATTGATTATATCTACTTTGTGTATTAGTATGAAGGACTCCAAGTTAGAGCTTCTTGCAAATAAACAAAATCTGAAGCATGGGGTATTTCCAGAGAAAATGTTCAATTTCAAAGCAGAGTTTATATTGCGAACACGAGAGCTTATCAGAGAACCTTCAAAAATCAGAGTTATCTGATGGACAAAAACAGGTATCAACAAACAACATCCTCTGTATTAAAAAATTCAAAGATCATGAAGATGACTCAGTAAGATAAAACAAGAAACCGTTAGGTCTTGCAGGAATTCAACTTTCTTTGATTTTTATACAAATCTTGCATGAACATAAGAAAAAAAATGTGTTTACATTTGTGGGCATGTAAAAAATAAATAAAGAACTTTCAAAAGTATTTTACAAGATAACTCAGAGCCACAGAGTTCTTCATGGTGCTACATGTAAGTCTGAGAATGTTGTACGTGACTTCCTAAGTAACGTCTAAACGCTCTCACAGAGTAGCTTGCACATGTAACCTGAAGGCCACGTGACAATCCCACGTATTAGGTATGAATGGAATCCAGTGGTACTTCCCATGAAAGCAGTCACATTTAGAGATTTATTAATTGGAAATCTGAAGTAAGTCAACAGCGAGATACTACCACAGCAGCAGTATTCAGTGTTGATAACACATGAAATGTTTCATTCTCACCCTGCAGTGGCACTACAAGGACTTTTACTAACCCATATTTATCTCCAGAAAAAGAAGGCTCCATCAATACCCCAAAATTCACATGCAATGTATAAGGGTGGTTACCCACAAAGATATAAGCACAGTGCTTCTTGATGAAAAAAACAAAACAAAACAAAAAACCCCAAGCTTCATAATACTAAGAGCATCCTCCTTGGCTCTTAATGACAAAAAATCAATTAACATATTATTAGAACCTAGCTAAACCATGCACTTCAAAATACGCCCTCCTTTCTGACCATCAGTACAAGTTTCAATACGTACATGTTATAGTGCCTTCTCCCAGTACCTCTTCATTTCTGTATTGCTATTTTCAAAGCACTATCTGTATCTGCTTACTGGGACAAACAGAAGGAACACCCAATATACAGAAAAAAACAGTAAAATTGCCCAGAAACCACCTCTGTCTCAGATGGAGTTGCACAGGGGAAGGCCAGTTACCACAAAGTTCTTCCTGCACGGTACAGAAAACAGCTATAAAGATCCATGACATGCTAGTCAGAAACATCTGTGTTTAAGAGACTCAGCAGAGTAAATAAAAGGGACTGCAATCACATCAACCAAAGGTGACAGGACATTATATAAACGCAATGTTTAAAGACAAACACTGAACTGATATTGGAAATTGAAGGAAATAAAAGAACTAAGTCTCTAAGGATGTCCTTTGAAATCAGCAAAAGGCAGCACATGAAATCTCTGGATTCAGTCTTACAAAAAAAAAATAAAAAAATAAAAATTCCAGGAGGAGTTTTAAGGGAGAATTTAACTTGAAAACTGCTAGAAATTTATGAGGTAGCTCCCTCTTCTGGATCACCAAACGATGACAATTCAACTTAAAGGGCAAGGTACCGAGGTTGCTGGTAAAGAACACCTTACATCCTTTCAGGGTTTTGTCATATACTATTAGGTGATCACACAGAGACTTATAAAGATGCAAGCTACTGCCACTATTTTGAATAAGGAGTTCATATCGAGTAGCATACTAGGAGAGAAAGGTACCTGAAATCCCCAAATAGTTTGATATCATTTTGGAATTTCTTCATCAGACAGTACAAATATACAAAAGGAAAGATAGTGACTTCTGCTTTAAATCTCTCTGCATTTTAGTGAAAAATGTATTTTACTTCATTAAACAGAAAAGAACTGATCAATAAGAATATTTAAAACAGGTTACTTTCCCACTTGTATGGCTTGCAATATGAATTCTGAATTCATATTTGCAGAAGTTTAGCTTCTGGATTGCAATTCTTAATCTTATCTTCTTGGAATTTCTTTCAGCTTTGACAGGTTCATACAGAAAAAAAAACTACACAGCAGGAAAACATTTTTCTGCACATCAGCTATTCAGACATTCTCCAAGACAGCTTGTGCAATTTCTGCACACACTTATAAACTGGAATTGCAAAGATCAGAAAAGGGGTACTCCCGACCCCTATATACAACTCAGCTCCTTAAACGACCCTTGGCTTTCTGATTTGATCTACAATGGAAGAGGAGGCTTCGTGCAGACCTGGTGATTTTTCTGCATCTCAACTGGAACCACAGGCAATTCTATACTCTTTAAATTGTCCATCACCAAATTATAATGTTAAAATCAGCTGAATTAGAATGTTTTACTTACGTACAAAAATTAGTCTAAATGGTAAAGTTATGGTCCCAATGAAATCACTGTTTACTTCATTTGTGTTATTATTTGTAACAAAATCATGACATAAATCAAATTATTGCATATTTAATGAGAAAGAGGGACCTTAAAAGATGTCCCTGCTAAATTCTGGACCAGATAACTTGAAAGTACGATTTTTGACTTGCTAATACCCGCATAATCAGGTGCAAAATGATGTGATTTCTTCTTTCATAATATGTATACTGAGGGCATCTTAAAGGATGCGGTCAACTGAAACACCCCAGGAAATTCTAATCATTCTAGTACAGATAAAACCAAAATTGCCAGGAGTTATTTGGATGGAACTGAAAGGATCATATAAAATGGTAAGCCTTGTAGACCTGGAAATAGTGAGAGACAGAGGGAAAAGAGCTAAGCTTTGCTGTGCAGGCACCTGCTGCAAATGGCAGACTTCCAGTGACACAGAGGGGAGATCCCTTTGCCAGACTCTGCAACAGTCAATGGACCGAGACCCCCCCACAATCCGCTTCGCAGAGAGAAGAGTTACAGAGGACAATGGAAAGTAAAACCAAAGCAGAGGAACCCAAGAGAAACTAGAAAACCCGACTGACTAAGTTAAGTAAAGATACTAAAAAGGGGCAGACTGGAAGCAAAGAAAAAGGATCAAAGGGAGATTAGAGAGTAAAGAGGCAATTGGCTGAAGACCACATCCTGGAAACTGAGATGATGAAGGCTGCAACTTCTGGCATCAAAGAGCCAAAGAATTAGCTAAACAAGTACAGAATGTTAGAGGAAGTGAGTGGAGTCCTTGGAAAGAGCTGGAAGATCTGAAAATGTGGTAAAAAAAAGCTTAGTCTGTTTTTCAAGCTTAATCTAAACAGCAGCACCACTTTTCAGCTTACTGAAAAGGAGCTAACATCTTTACAAAACAAAATAATTAACAAGGCATTAACGAAGTATTTGTTTTATGGTCAAATGACACTCAATGACTCTTAGGAGAAAACACACTCTAGCATTCATATTAAGTTCCAATAGAAACTCTATGAAAGCAAGGATTTCATAAGTCACTGCAATTAAATCATCTTAATGTACTTAATTAAATTAATTTATTCCATAAAAATCAAACCAACTGTGAATCAAAACACAAAATTAGAAAACACCAAATGAGAAATTTAAATATGTTACACACTTCTTTCTTTTCATAACAAGAACATATAATTTCCAGTACTTTATTGTCATTCCAGAAGTCTTTTTTATAGTAACCTGCAGAAATACTTGAATGAAAGATTCTTACAAAACATATGCCATGTACAAACAAAGACTCCATGAATAATATATAAAAATATCACAAAATGGACTATTATTGTAGACAAGTGTCACTAGAAGTAAAGTTATCATATGAATAAATACAACTTCAGTATACCTTAATCCCTCCCCTTTGTCTATCATGCTGAACTTCTCATATTGAAACTTAATGTCAGATTGTGCAGCAACAAATATAAGTATAAACAAATACCCACATTTTGTTGTAAAGAGTCACTGACTGGGTCTGGTCCTACATAACCACTTATAATATCATAATGAGAGCAAAGTATGATGATAACACTTCAGATAGAAGTCCTTTCTCTGTGCTGCAGTAGCTTCTAGACATCACTGATCGTTAACCAGCCAAACATCAATATAAGGGACTGATAAATAAAGAGGGATGAAATACAGGGAGTTACCGAATGTATAAACAGGGATGTAGCAAGTAGGACTGGAATAATAGCATCACCTGCACACATGGCAACAGAGGGTACATTAGGGTGCACGTGAGCCCTGTGATGCACCTTGCAGTGCTGTGTGCGAGCAGGTGGTGTCCCAAGTGTATGCTGGGGTGAAACAAGGGTTATACCAGCCCCTTCCAAACATTTTGCTTTCCTCTGAGGAAACTCAGAACTGTGGGGTGCAGAAGAAAAACAGCTCACTTCATTAAATCTCCAAATTGAACAACTGGGAGCCCAGAACTGTAAAGCTTACCCCTCCAAATATGGCCTCTCGGAAATACAACATCCATTCATTGTGATCATACTTCCAAAAAAATGTTGGCAAAATTAAGTGTTAAGAAAAGAGCCACTACCGTGCCTTTTTATAAGAGACCGAGGAAAAATCAATTGTTTGTTTCAGACAAAAAACAACTGAGATGCCAAAGCATCTACAGATGGAGACTTCCTATTTAATTAGACCTTACTGATGAAGGCATGACTCATAAGGACATTACTTCCGTTGTAAGCTTGTACAGTCACATCGCTTTCCATGGAATTAGTGTAATAATGGAAAAGACAGTACTGAACCAAATCCAGACTTACTATCTTCAACCAAAACCTACAGTAAACAAAAGCTATTGGAGAGAAACCTGACAGTGATTAAATTCACGTTCATCAGTTCACAAGTCTTCTAGTTCCTTCAAACGATACATTTTTCAAACATACCTTTACAACAAAATAGTATATTATCCATCTTCTCAATAAATCTCTCTTCAAATTATTCAGAAATAGGAGAATGTTAAAGCAGCATAAGGTAAGTAACAGGAAAGCTCACATCACAATTCACAAGGTACTAATGGTAACAGGCCTTTCCACCACACAAGAACTTAAGATTACAAAAAGGATGAAGAGAAAATTTACACTGTAAACTGATTTCAAGTCTCTGATGAGCCAACTTTAACAGTGAAAACTAAAAATATTACTTTTGACTCAATCTTTTGATTAACCACATCATCATTACTGAATGTAATGCTATGCAGAATAACATAATGTCAGCTTAGAATTCACAGCATAAAATACTTCAAATGTGCTTTGACTTAGACAAAGTTTGCAAGAAGTTACTGTGATTTGGAACTTAAAGCAAAGGGTCTGGATTAAGCAGTCCTGTTAACAGTCCACTAGATAGTCTGGGCAAACAATACAAGATCTGACTTCTCGAAAGCCCCAAGTACTAACTGCTTAACAGCTGATATTCGGCTTCTATAAAAATCACATCCTTAACTTCTATATTTCATTTTGCTAGCCTGTAAATGGACACTCTAATATTGTTCTTCATACAGCTTTTGTGAGGCTGCACTTAATGTGAGCAAAGTGCTTTGAGATCTTTAGCATCAATAAAATATATTTTGCACTTAGACGATAATTATAGAAGTAGCAATATTTGAAATAGGGTTTTGTTTCAAGGCAGCAAGACTAAATCAAACGTGATTATCTTGGCTTTGATTGTGATGTTTTACTTACTATGCTCTATTTTTCCTTGCATTTGAAATATGCAATTTTGCTTTCTGTTATGTAAATGACTGTTTTTCATCTAACACATCTATTTCTGGAAAAAGAATAATTTTCCTTCCTAGTCTAAGACAGAAATGTTGCAGAACACAATTCTGAAGTCTAACTGAGAGAGTACCGCAAGGCCATTGCATGCATTCAATAGAAAAAGCAGGAAGAGGTGTCCTGAGGAATCACTGAACTTGGAATATTAATATGTAAATGTTTATCTATACAGATATATATCTAGATAGATAAACACACAATAATATTTAATACAGATTAATTAGTCCTTCTGTCCGTTGGTTAGGTGGTCCTAACCACTGCAGCTGCAATCATAACAGTTGTAGCCTTTCTGAAAAGTACAAAGAACTGCAATAAGGATAGGAAAAAAAAATCTGCATTGGAAGTCACAGGAACAATCCATTTTAAGCTAAGAATTTTGTTTGGTTCTGTGTAATTTTTTATTTTAGAGGCAAACTTCAGCAAAGAAGAAGGTTTGGATTTTACCCAAAACACTGGCATGCAGAAGAGGTCAAGTCACCTGCCATAGCGGTCCTTTCTTTTAAATGTCATTTTTCACTTCTGCAAAGTGTGCTGATTATATTGCTGTATGTGATCCTAGATATCAGTGGCATTTAATAGACAGCATGTACTCTGGAAAATGCATCTCATATATATATATATATAAAAAATCCTATTAACATAAATGAGGCTTAGTACCAGCAGATCACTTTGACTCTACAGTTTATGTGACCAAATTACACTGCTTCAGCTTGTTTCCTGTTCTCTGAATTTCATATTCCCATGCACATGAGAAAACACAGAAGATTTCCATTTAAGTCATGGAGTAAAACTGGGAATCCATAAATTGCCAGTGTTAAAGACAACTGAAGTCAGGGTCAGCAAATTACTTTTAAAAATTATGTCATGTGACAAAAGATGACCCAAAAAAACCAAAGGAATAAAACACCTGTTGAGAAGAAAACATTATCATCTCAAACCAGTGCTGAAACACTGGTACTTACCCAGACAAATAAGGTTAAAAGCATATTCTACTCATTCAAATATTTAAATTAAAGTAAACGTCAACCTAAAGCTTGTTCCCAACATTCTATGATGCCTAAGAAACATTGTCACTCACTCATTACACTCCCTCACACGGATGTAATTTCCACCCCCACCTATCGTCATTACATCTGGTTTGGTACGCAGTTTCACAAAAAAAAAATATCTAGGCACAAAATCACAACGTATTTTTGAAAAATGCGTTAGTAGGCAAGTGTGCATAATTACATATATTACTAAGTATACTTCGAAATATAAACCACCATGGAATAACTGGGGGGGGAGGGATGGGAAATAAACTTACTCCAAAGCCTTGATCAAGCTGTAGCTTACTATTAGTACACTGGGGTTTAAATAACTTCTCCAGACAACAAAAGACAAGACATAACACAAAACTTCACATCCCACAGAATCACAGATAGTAAAGCGAAGAGACCCCAAACAGCTAGTCTATGTACCTGCCCAAGGCAAGATCTGTAGCTTTATCACTTCAACCCATGTTTGTGAAACAAACCTTAAATATCTCAAGTGAGTGAGACTTCATTGTCTACCTACCCCATATATTCTAGTGCCTCACTGTTGAAAAGCTTTCCCTAATGTCTAACCTGAATCCAGCCTACCACAGTGTGTCCCTTTCCTTGGCATTGTGAAGTTTTTCAGTCCAGCTGAACTTGTGATGCATTTTCAGCCCTTACCTAACAGTAAATGTATTTCCCTCAGAAATGTCTAACGCCGACAGACCGAAACGTCAAGATGAGGTCCGAGCTCCTCTAAACTCACTGAAAACAGACCCCGAAATACGCTCACAGTCACTGCACGCTATGCATCTGGCGTACTGGAAAATACAGGTTGACATCTAAGTTTAAATACTCTGCATGTTCAAAAACATACATGGTTCAGTGACTTTCTTTCCCTGGCACTCAAAGGCTGTTCCTTTTCTGATCACATTAATATTTGAAACTAAAACTTTTGAAGTTACCTATCTCTTCAAAGTTAAGGGAGGGGAAGAAAGGCCAGAAAACTTTCGAGCAGGTACTACGCAGCCTCCCTCACACCAGCAGCCACCGATGGATGCCAAGGCCAAGAGG
>NW_010338896.1:0-49576 GCF_000700745.2 Antrostomus carolinensis
AGAGAGAGAGAGAAAGAGAGAGAGAGAGAGCAGAAGAGAGAAGAAGAGAGGGGAAAAGAGAGGGGGAGAGAGAAAGAGGAAAAGAGAAAGGGAGAAAGAGAGAGAGAAAGGAAAAGAGAAAGGGGAAGAAAGAGAAAAATAGAGGGGGGAAAGAGGGAAAAGAGAGACAAAGAGGGAAAAGAGAGACAAAGAAAGAGGAAAAAAGAAAGATAAAGAGGGGAAAGAGAGAGCAAGAGAAAGGAATAAAAAGCAAGAGAGAGAAAAGAGCAGGAGAAAGAAAGAGAAAAGAGAGAGGAAGAGGGAGAAAAAGCAAGAAAAAGAAAGAGGGAGAGGAAAAAAGAAAAAGAAAGAAAGAAAAGAGAAAGCACACCTTGGTCTGCTACCCAAGTGAAGCTGTCATTTGTGGTTGCCGGTGATAGTTCCCCCGTCACCCAAGGCACAGGCTGGAGCTCTCCCCAGCTCACTTCCCCATCTTTCCCACTGTCCCACCAGTGACAACATTTACCTCCATCCACCCCAACACAGCCAGGATCCCCTTTCCCAGGGGGGCTGCACCTACCCGGGGCAGCCGGCTGCCTTCCCCTCCCCAGGTCTGGTCCAGGAGGGATGGTCTAAATAACTCAGTGCAGCCCAACAAACCTGGGCCCTCACACACTCCCACCAACTTACTTTTCCTTACTTGTGTTTTTGCTTTGGATTTTGTTTGTTTGTTTGTTTTTGTGGCTTTTTTTAGAAATGTGAAGTGTCAAATAGCTGCCACTCACTTTTCACACCTCCAGCTGGGTGGCTACAGGATTTGCGCAGGAGCAGAACAGGAGTCCAGGCTTAATCATCTCCAGGGATGTATAAATCCCTTAAACCCCAATTCAGTGCCCCACAGGGATTCCCTGGTCTTCTCCAGACCTGATCCCATGCTATGCTGCAGAAACCCGCTTTGGCAAAACTGACACAGATTTATCTGCACCGTTCTCTGACTGCTTTCTCTTTTTTTTTTTAATCTCAGACAAGCACTTAACCCTCAAAAATGCGAAGACAGGCGTGTAAGGGTTCTGCCAGAAAGAAACAGGCTCAGTGGGCTTCCCGGGTTCTGGCAGGCAGCCCCCATGTACCCCGTGATCGCCAAACAAGGGCAAGCTCCTTCCAGGTCCTCCAGCACCCACAAAAGGGACATCACTGAGTGGCAGCTCACTGCTGGTGGTCACCTCCAGGGTACAGTGAAGCTGTGGGGCTGAGCAACCGCCTCGCACTCTGAAAACAGGGTACCCAGCACTACTGGGGGGCACACGGCTCCCCACCACATGACAGTGAGTGGACACTGCTCCTTCTTAGATCATAGACTGGTTTGGGTTGGAAGGGACCTTAAAGCTCATCCAGTCCCAACCCCCCTGCCAGCAGCAGGGACACCTTCCACTAGACCAGGTTGCTCAAAGCCTCATCTAACCTGGCCTTCAACACTTCCAGGGAGGAGCAGCCACAGCTTCTCTGGGCAACCTGGGCCACTGTCTAATCACAGTCCTGATTCCACTGTCAACTCTCCTTTCTTACCAAACAGATAGCAGGTTACAGCTCAGATATCTCTCTGGGACTGTATTTTTTAAATTGTAAAAGTATCTTCCCAAGTGTGGTTGGAGATTTGGCACAAGGGATAGAGAACACGTTCAGATAAATAGATAAACAAGGGAATTTACGCACATAGACTTTCATTTCATGGAATACAAACTTTGAAACAGAACTGGGATGCTCTGAGGCTACATTTCTTATCTTTTTGCTCCTTTTTAACTTCATGCTTTTTTGAGGCAGTTTGGGTTTCAAATCTTTTGAAACTGCACATAATTTATCATTAGCAGAAGAGCAGGCAAGTAGCCTGTGCTGAACTGGAGCCTCACGTCCCAGCTTGCTTAACCAGGGATCAAAGGCACTTGGGAGCATGCTCTTTCCTTTGCCTAAAATTAATTTATTTTGGATGGAGATTCGCAACAGAACCAAATGTGGGCACAAGACCAACATATATATTTATTTTATGAATGTGAATCACAAAGAAATCTGGGAATAATGCTAGATTCCAGTATCCTGTCTCGGAATGACCACAAGCTCCATGAGCAATTGCTGAGTAGAGCTGGAGTGGGAACCCAGCCTGGACGGATGTATACACAGGGCAGGCACAGTGTACACCTTCATCATCAAAGGGCTACCTTTTCTGCAGGTAATTCTCTACTGAAAGCCCAGCCAGATGCAGGCCAGATGATTGATGACATTATTTTGTAACAAGCTTTAGAAAGTTTTAGTCTGACAAGCAGGATTTAAAAAATGAAGGTTGTATTTCAGCCTTACACATGGGGAAAAAAAAAATAAAGCTAACATTGCTGCCTGATTCCAGGTGTTTAAGTGCTAATGGGCAATCATTTCTTTTTAAAATGTCCTGAAAATTAAAATACATTAATTGCCTAGTATTATTTTAGAAGGTCCTAGGCTGACATGGCCCAGATTCAAGTGGCAATGGAAAAATCTCAGTGTGCTGTAGAAGCTGTGCTCCACCCAGCAGTGCTGAGAGGCAGGACAAAATTTCCTTCCCACTTCCCTAGATGAGCTCTCACAGATCCCGTAGGTGCTTTGGAGAAGCCCATTGTTGGAAATATTTATAAAGGTAACGGGAAAATCATGTGCCTGGATAGAGTCTGCCTGACCTCCATCACTCTGTACGGCTTCTGCACACTCTTTCAGTTACCTCTCAATATTCCCTGGGCTCCTCCCTGTGCAGGCAGACGGACTTTGTAATTAGACTGACACCAAAAGCTGGACCACTCCTGCACCTGAACTGACAGAACTGAGCAGTGGGAGTGCTCAGACTCTGACCATGCACGAGAGCAGAGGAAGGATGATTTGTCTTTTCAAGAGCTCCATGAGCTAAAATAGGCTGTTGAGCTGATAGGAAACAGAGACTGCAGCTACAGTTTTCCTCCTTCGCCTGTGATAAACCCCGTGTGCCATCCCAACACATACTTGTGTGGAGAATGGTAAAGGGACAGAGAATCTATTGTCTCTGCAATAAACCAAAAATGCTTTCTTAACAATTAGGAAGGAAACAGAGCTGCTTGGCATCCACACCTATAGTAAGTGCACTTGCTGGAAATATTTACAGTCTGCTCCTGCACAATGTGTTGTGTGCCTTTGTAACAATAATAATGCAGTTCTTGGCTCCCGTGATTTGGAGCCAAGGAAAGGCTCGGGTGTTTGGGGTGCTCATGGTCTGGGGAAATGCCTGTGCATAACACCAACCCCACCATCCCAAATGGCAAAACAAACCAACCAACCTCCTCTCTGCCTTGCACTTGCCTCTGAACTATTTTTATGAAGTCTTTTACACATTTGAGGGGCACGCAGTGAAGGCAGGGATACGCTCCAGCTCTCCTCTTGGCTGGGGCATCCGGAGATAAGAACCCGTATCCCTGGCAGCCACCCGAAACGCCATGAACACAATCACATGATGGTGAAACAAATCCTGGCCGTGGCTATGACAGCGGTGTATCCCCTGCCTCCTCACCCTTGGCACTACAAACAACACACTCCATGGCTGTTGTTGATGCATAGGTAAAAAAAAAGTTAATGGGTTTGTTGTATATGAGATAGAGAACCAGGTTCCAGAAAGCCCTAAAATCACAGGCAATGTGGGAAAGATAAACAAGGAATGATAAGTGACAGTATAAAAATTAAGGCATACCCAGAAAAATTAGCAGGTGACAAGATTAAGATAAACAGGAAGAGATTTTTTTTCCACATAATATACTGAAACCACAAGATTATGATGTAAATTGTTATACAATAGTAAATATAACAAAACTATGGATGTGGAGTATCATTACATTTTTATACGATACAAGTGAAGTCAGAAGCAGAGCTTTTTTTTAAAAAGGGATCAGAAACATTTATGAACAATAGGTCCAATGGTGTCTACTGTAAAAAGTAGCCTGGCTATAATTTTAAGCTCAGTAAGCTCTTAAGCCTCTGGTTGTTGGAAAGGCATTTGTGGGGAAGGATGTTCTGTTTCTTATCTCCTTTCCTTGCTACTTACCACTGACAGACACTGGGTCTTGGGCTGGATGGACCTCAGAGTATGGCAAGTCTTATGGCTGTGTAACACTTTGCATTTATATAGAGCTCACCTACCTAAAGCACAGAATATTTTATTTGTTATGAACTTATTTAGGTCAAGTGTAGTTCTGTGTTAGAATTAAGCAGATACTGCTGAAAACATTATTTCATCAATGCCCAAATCTTGCAAGTGCTTCTGTGCAAGCTTATATTAAATATTACTTCTGTGAACAGTCTCTGCTCTTTTTATTTTTGGGGATTTGACATTTTGCCAAAGTTGAGTGAGAAAAATGTTACTGTTTGTAAATAGTGATGCCTAGTATGCCAAAGATATACTCAAAGCCCCAGGCAGTTTAAGGACAGAACCAAACAATGTCTATAGTGAAAAACATCCACTACTTCACAGGTCTTTGCTTGTGCCAATGGCAGAAGCAAGCTGGGGTCACTACACCTTCCTTAAATTGAGATTAAATGTTTAGGATGACTGTTTTTCACAAGTTTAGACAATGGAAGAGAAGTGAAAAATGAAGCTCTGCATAAGAGCAGGAAAAAATTAGAAGGCAAAACTCCCTGCTTCTGCATATGTGAAAACTACTCCCTTTCTCCTGTCCCCATGAAACGCTGTCACTGGTCTCCATTAGCCATTGTGGATATGTGCAGGGTTTTCCCATTAATGCTCCTGAAGTTTCCAAGTGTCATTTTACAAAAGTTTAGAGGAACCTCCCACTCCTTCCCTCTGCAATTTACAGTTGGAAGTAACACCACCCAAGAGCCCCGCCAGGACTTTGAAATGAAATTAGAAGATGCTGTAAACTGTGTTCACAGGAATGGCAAGAGAGAAGATTTGACTCAGACCATGTGAGTCACAGTTGGTCTCTAATTCTCCCCTTGCTACTGATGGAAGGAAATTATGACAGCAGTGGCTAGCCCAGCTGCACGGGCCAAAGGGGTGGGAGAGTGAAACTGAGCCCACTTTTTTTTTTTTTTAACCCTCTGTCTTTGGATCCAGGTCCCTTTTCTATCCCAAAGCAGATTCAACTGCATCCAGTCTGAGTTTTCTTGACTCATTTTTACAAGAAAGTAATCTTCATTATCTGTTTCAGGCTTCTGGAGGAATCTGATGCTGTGCTTAAAATTATCCTTGCATTTAGAAAAGTTTTCTTAATCTCAATCCCTTCTTGCTACAGGGCAAGTCCATCAGTCCATGGCCAATTCCATTAGACATGAAAGTGTATGTTCCCTTCTCTTTGATCTATGTGGCTAACAGTTAGCAGCAGCTATCAATTACCTTCTTGAACTGAAGCTTCAGGTAACCAGGATAGGAAAAATAAGAACAGTTTTCATATCTTTGTTAGGTTTTTTGTTTGTTTGTTTTGGTTTTGTTTTATAGTGGGGTATAGTCCAAAGCAAAAATCAGCTTAAAAAATGTGCATACTGAAGCTGCACGCTGCAACCTGCCTCTGTATCTTTGGTCTTCAGCAATGAAGTTTAAAAAAAGAAAATTGCTTACCAGAAGTGACTCTTATAGCTTTGCTCCCACTTGAATCATACAGAGGAAAGAAGGCTGAAGTATTAAGCTGTGACTCAACTTGCCACTCTGCATTTATAGGAACCAGCATCTCCCTCAACACACATTTAGTCTAGGTGTTCACTGTAACTTCTTTTTTGAACCTGCAATTGTTGCACCATTTCTAAAGGAAGCAGCAAAGCCTTTTCTTGTAAGATACAAAGTTAGAGGCACTAACAATGACTCAAACTAAGAGCCTTGAGGTGGCTTGGATACTGGAAGACTGTAGCCCATGTGCTACAGTCATCTACAAGACATCTGCAGGGCAGAGATCAGAAATAGCATCCTGCTGAGACTGGCAGGCCACTAAGAGACAGGTTTTCAAACACTTCATTAACAGCAATAGGAGTTTTGCCACAAGCTGCAATGCCAGGACCTAAACACTCTCATATCCTCATTAGTTATCAGCAGATATGCCACTAAAGCAGCTCAAGATCTGATATCCACTGGAAATTAGACTCTGAAAAGCTCAGAGATTGAACAGCACTTCTAGAAGGATCTGCTGGTGCTTCCAGCTCCTCCACATGGCTGGCCACCCACCCCCAAGATAATAAAGGTTACATTTACAGTCCCAAACCATGGTATCATGCTCCCAAACCATCCCCCATCCTAGGCAGCCAGAAGCCCAAACTGACCTCCCCTTCCTGCCTCCAAACCAGATGCCACAAATGAAGAAGCCAAAAGCCTTTTTATCCCCAGGTCAGGGATCCCTCTCCTCCCACAGCTCCCACCTCCCTGCAGGGCAGGCCCTGGGGCTGCCCCTCTCCATTCAAGTGTTTCCAGTTGGCAGCCTGGCCACAGCTGGGGAGATGCTCTGTCCAGGTTACTCCTATCTCCGATGCATGTGATCCTATCACAAGGGCATTTTAAGCAGTGGAAGCTGACAAATTAAGACCGTTATTTTACAGCAGCACTTCACAAAAAGTAGCAAGTTAGGACTTGAGTAAATAAGTGAAGACCTGAAGTTCTAACAGTACCAATTTGCAGTATAACAGCAGAGAAACTGTTGCACTAATATTTGGATTCTGTTATATTATATATGTGATCATACATCTGCTTTTTCAGAATTTAATTACTATAGTGAAAGTCTCAATGGACGACATACAGAAATTATTTCCCACGTAACATACAAATATTATAAGTTCTTTCCATGGACATGGGATATCAGCAGTGAAATTACACATATGACAATCACTGAATTGTAGGTTTAAATCCTGTACTTTCATATATTCCGTTGCAACTGCTGGCAACAGGTGCTTGCTAGTTTTTTGGTGTGGTTTTCTTTTTTTTTTTTTAAACTGGTTATATTATCTATTTTAATATCCACAATTTATCTCCAAGGTGTTTGTGGTTTAAACATGTGAATCATGAGTTCAGTCGGGACCTCTGTGGAGACTCCCTGGAAATAAGGGAACAATGAACTGAGAATCCAGCCTAAGCTGTGAGTCAGTAGCAAGTTCAGAAAGATTCACCAATATTTTCCAAAATGCAAATATCCAAGGACCTGCATGAGAAACTTTGAGGATGATGAGCTCATTGAAGAAATGGTTGTGTTCACTTTTCCAGCCTCAAACCTCCGTGTTTCTGCAGGACAGGTATTGAAAGAAGGAAATACAGAAAATTTTGAAGAAGAATGTTTTAATATGCAATCATCCATCTGGGACAGGGTGTGCAGATCTTGGCAAGACGGAACGTCACATGTGATAGATGAGTGCTCATCTTGGTAATCAGGTACGGTTGTATCCTCATGATATTTTGAATATCAAATGAATCCATTTTTACATTGTGCTTTGAATCTATATAAATAAAATAATGCAGCAGCGATTGTTTCCTGCTCAGATTGAACACCACATACTTTCCAGCAATGTATCTCTAAATATAATGAACTTGTCTATATCCAGCTGGATAATTAAGAGTAACAAAGCCATGTCAGTTGTTATTGTACACAAACACAGCAGCAAAATGCATCGCTTACAGCACGTAGCACACACTGATGTTTTAAAAGCAAGTGGTTGACACTGGGTCAAGTGTGTTCCCGTGGCCCAGGTCTCTGCTTTCTTCGAAGCATCACCAGCTTCTGACTGTACCTGGTTCTCTCAGAAAGTGTTTCCTGTTTTCTTGGTTTTGTGAAGAGGGAATCCAGCTTCTAAGCAGAAAAAAGAAAAGAAAAGAAAAGAAAAGAAAAGAAAAGAAAAGAAAAGAAAAGAAAAGAAAAGAAAAGAAAAGAAAAGAAAAGGAAAAGAAAAGAAAAGAAAAGAAAAGAAAAGAAAAGAAAAGAAAAGAAGAAAAAGCTTTTAAATCAGGGTGGGAAGTCAAGCAAAGCAGGAAGGGATGACAAAAACAAGGTGATACAAAAGCCTATAACTGTGGGCTAAGCTGAGTGACAAGTGGAAAGGGCTGGACAAGAAGGGATAAAAATGTTTGATTAAAAAAGTTTGTAAACTCATGGCATCTTATTCACTGTGACTAAGCCAAAGCAGAACTTCTCCAATTAGCCATTGCTGTATGTCAGGGTAGGTGTGACATCCAGGCCATTTCTTCAGCTTTAATGTCACCTTCTCCACCTAATTTCAATAAATCTCTTTAATTGCACCACTTGGGAGTTAATCTGTCATTTGAGAATTTTTTGTAGCTCACCCTCAAGACTGTCAAAGAGACATCTATCTGCAAGAAAAGAAGAAAGGGTGTTTCACCACTACTTTTATCAGGACTGCCATTCAAGAGGTACCAGATTAAGGAATTTTCTTTCAGAGGTGAGCTGTCTTTCAGGAGAACTTGAATCACAGCAGCCTGTGGCTGACCTCAGATGAAAGCTGAATTTGAAGGGTTTTAGGAAGTTCTGTGTGTATTGTTTATGTAGATCAAAGGGGGAAATAGATACATTCACGCAAACTTCTGGTGATTCATGTTCTTCTTAATATCAGCTGTTGAATATTCCCTTTCAAAATGTAGGACATTCAGCAGCTCCTAAAATTTGCTGGATCCTTGTATTGTTCTGGGATGTTGCCACCCACCCAACCTGTGTCTGGTCATTGCTCTTCTAATAACTTGATGCCATAGTCTGGTAGTTTTTCAGCTGCTGGATTGCTGAGATGCTTCATCCCATGCTCCTAAGTTACAACAGATGTGATGGATGCAATTTTCTGCCATTAACCAGGACCACAGGAAAATATATGCTTGGCAACATGCTCACTGAGACAAATCCATCTGGGACTGAAACCATGGGGTTTTTTTTCCCATTCTGTGTTGCTGCACAAGAACAAGGGGGATATCTGGTCATTAGTTACCACATACATAACTTTTTTTCCTTTAATCTATTTTATCAGCTGTTCCAACAATAAATTAAAACCAAGAGACTTATTCTCAGTTCTTTTATCTTAACAGCAGGTTGAATTCCTATGGAAAATGCCAACACATGTACTGAAGATGAAGATATCAACAGCTATGAAGTGATGTACTTGGCACAGCATCTGAAAGGGGATCAGTAGCACAGTAAGAGACCTTCCAGTGGCTCATTCTGCTCTAACTCCTTTTTCACATGTACAACCTGCACACACAACAACCGACACACCTTAAAATACTGATACTTGAAAATAAGTCCTCAGATAACTTTCACTGTCAGTTAATAAAGCGTATTATTTAATTATTGATTATATGCATGGGAACAATCAGCCTGACCAGAATAAACAGAAGAAATCTCAATGTTCTTTTTGAATATTTGTTTAAATGCTTTCAGAAATACATTTACTATAAACTTATAAATGCTTTTAATTTATCAATGGTTTTGGTAACATCTGGAAATAAGTAAAAACAATTCTGAAAAATTACAAGCTAAAAATACGTTTTCAATTCTTAAAAAAGCTTTTAAAAGCTTTTCCTCTGCTCTAATTTTCAAACCTTTATCAGATAGAGTTATTTAAGTTCTTCTCCATGAATCTTGTGTCTCAAAAGACTCAGAAACACAACTGATCTTTATCATGTCCTTTTAAACACAAGGGGGCACCAACAAGCTGGTGGAGTACGATAGAAACTGTTCATATAAATAAAAAATAACTTGTTACAACTCTTGATAGTCTTCTCAAGTGAGATGGACTTTGAAAATAAAGGAAGGCAACACAATGCTTTATCATTCCTTCATCTGAAATGATCGGGAAAGTAATCCCTAGCATGTGCATATTATGCAGCCTCATTTCTTTTACTGGCTGGATTTTGGATTATTTCCGATCCTAGATGGTTCTCTCAGAAGGTGGAATCCCGTTTCCATGGTTTTATAGAGAGAGAATCCAGCTTCTAAGTAAAAAAATACTAAATGCAGCCCAAAATGCAAAGCTGAGCCAAAGGACCATTAGCTTTTTTTAAAAACGTAGAAATATCAATGATGTTTGTGTTACTCAAATTTCCAATCCCTTTTCGATTTCTTTGTATTTCCATAATAAAGCTGATTAAAAAGGAAGTATTGAAATATAAATTAAAATATGAAAGTTCTTAATGTAACATGATCTCTATTGAAATATGGGCATCTGCATGTACAAACAAGTAGAATTTGCCCCAGTGCAGAGGGTGAGACCCAACACCATGGAAATCCTGAGAGCAGAGCTGTGGTGTGGTGGAAGGCTGATCCAAGCTCTGACCGCTCACCTTTCTAACTGCTGAATTTCTGCTGTGCTTTTCCAGTCCCATTCCAAGATCCCATGAGGTTGTAAGGTTATGTGTATGAAAGAGCATTTGCTATTCATTTTCCCACTGTTGCTCATACAAGTTAGCTAAATTAAAAGGAATGATTCAAAGGATGTAATGAATGAAAGCAAGTCACTTTGGGGACTCCAGTGAATGGTTTTGACAGGGTACTTTTCTTTCTAACTTTTCCATTTTTTCTTTTCTTTAACTTCAGACACCACAGGTTTCCTCCCTAGGTGTTTCCTGCTTTCTTAGGTGCACTCTCATTCTTCCTGGATTTTTTATGTTCTTCTAATTCTCAAGGTAATTATCCGTCTCGCCGTTCCCTTTTCCCAGCCTAAAAAAATATTGGATAGACGTTTTCAAAGGAATTAACACTTTCCAGGTGAGCCTGAGGTCTCAAACTGAGAGCTCATTTAGGTGGGACCCTTAAGTCGACAGGTAACGATCACAAGGAGGAAATATGTTTTGCAAGTGCTGAACTATTTTTGCTGGTTTAAAATCACAGCTGAGCCATGCACAGTCCTGTATAGAGTTAAAATGGCTTAGCAATGGAGTCATACCAAACACAGGATGATTATACCATTCATATGATGATGATCCAAGCATGAAAGTTTCGAGCTTCTATTATGGGAAAATGGTTCTACAATGGCATGGATCTCACTGTTAAGATTTTCCTGATAATTTCCCATGTTTGAACCTGCACAGAATTGCTTTTCCCATTCTCTGTGTTCGTGTAGGTTATGAACTGCCTGTTCAGTGTTGTGTTCAGCTGTCTGCCACGCTTAGGAAGAATTTATTAGTTGATTTCAGATCATGAAACCTGCAGATGGGGTAACCTCTACTATCAATTTATCTGTCCCAGAACCAAGATAGAGGTGGTTGTGCAAAACGAAAGGCAGAAGGTCTCTGGGGAAGCTGGGGAGACCAGGAGCAGGGCACTGCTGGATTACAAGTGCCTCTGTATTAATCACAGAATCACAGAATGGTAGGGGTTGGAAGAGACCTCAGGAGATCATCTAGTCCATAATTACATACAAGTATAACCTTGACTGGGGTCTAGTCACAGCCATTAAGTTTCTTTGCTTAGATGCCCTCCAGTTTGCAGACATGAAAATATAATTGCTTGTAGCTCTGAAAATATTCTTTCCTATTTCTTGCCTGTTTCCTGTAGGTAGAACTGCTAATTAATGGTTTCCAGATTGAGAAAACTCTTTTGGCTTTGTAAATATGTATGTGTTGAAGATATAATGTAACCTTTAAATTCACCATAAACTCAGAAGTATCATATGACTTCAAAATGGTTTTGTGGATAAAACACAGAAGAGGGAGTGAAGAGATGTGAAGCCTTTTCACACCATTAACTACGTTGCTTGTGAATATGAGTCAGCTAACTTGTCTGTGCTTTCGTTCTCATGTGTAAATGTTTACCTTGTACATTACCAACAACAGACCCAGTTCCTAGGATAAAAAAGACTGTCACTCCTGCAAACTTGAGACCAAAGCCCGGCTTTTCCAACCTTAACAACAGTGGCTTCCAACTGCACTTAGCAGCCCTTGAAATCAGGAAAGTCTCTGGCTTAATCAAGTTTGTAGGTGTGTGAGAGGGGCTTTTTCTTCAGTCACATAAATAGTTGATGGGATGGAGTCAAGGAGAGGAGCAGGTGAGTTTAGGATTGGCCAACTGTTGCCTAAGCCAAATTTTTCTCAATTTTTACTTAATTCCCAAGGTACTAGTGGTTTTGCTTGCATTATGCCCCATGTCTCCAACTGTGTTTATGATACAGGCATTTCTGTGTGTGTGTGTGCTAGTAGCAGTGTTAATTCCTGCACCTGCAAAAGCTCAAGCTGCACAACATAACTTCAAGCAGAACTGTTCCTGTCTTATGCTGCTGGGACATTCGACAGTCAGCTCGTTCACTACAGTTGCCAACTGAACATCATCACCTGACACTTTTGTTTGGGGTTTCAGTCATCAATATTCACTGAAATCATTGTGTTTTGCTTACTTTCCATGAGTCATTATTCCTACAGTTGTTTTCATATTTACCTCCTCTTTTTCCCTTAGATAAATACATTTGATTCTTTTTGCCTTTAATAATCTTTTATCTACAGATATTTAACATGTGTGCCCTAGACTTCTGGGATGCCTTTGATAGATGCCTTACCTTAAACACGACTGCAGCATCCATCTCAGCAGTGTATCCAAACAATATACAAGTGACAAGCCCAGGGAAGCTAGCCAAGGACACCAGAGCAATCTGTCATTGCAAAAACTGTCCCGGAATTTTTAACATTCACATAGAACATGTGTTTCTCATCCATGCATGGTACTTAATATATCTTCCTCAGACATATGAATCAACTCTTTTGAGATCTGGATACATTGTTTTAGGGAAGCAAGGGAGTCCATACATGATAATGAAATTATACAGTGATTATGGTTCCACATGAATAAATTTCAGAGGCAACACTGGCTTAATTCATCCCTCTACCTGTACACACTGGGCCTTTTCTTGCTGCACTCAATCCCTTCCCTGCACTATGGCTCTGCAAACAGAGGAAAAACTACTCAGGTTAATTAGCTGAATGGGGGGAAAAAAACCAAAAAGAAAACAAAACCAAGTTTTGTTTTGTTTTCAGTTGAATCAATTTCTCAAACCATTTCACAACATGACAGCACATGTGTTGGTGATGGTCCAGAGAAGGAGGTAGCTCTGAAAAGGGAAAAGTCCTAAGGGCTACTTACAACATCCTAAATAACCGTGCTGCTGAATGTGGCACTAGAGTCTGGATTGGAATCGGTCATAGAAAAGTTAGAAAATGCCCCATTGTGAATACTGAAACTTCTAATGTCACAGATGTCAGGTCTGATAAAATTTCATTTCAGGCAGCAATGCAAACTTCCTGAACTTCATTTCATTCATTATGTCAACTGTGACATACAGTGTTTCAATCAAGCTGAAATAAAGTGTTCTTTCCCAAGCATGGAACTTTCCTGCAGACAGGAAATTCTTTTACTAACCAACCAAGTAGAAATAAAGTCAAATGATGAATACAACCTGGTTTTCTTGCTGTTATATTTAAATTTTACCCAAGACAACTGAAAAAATAGAAAGAGGCTCTTGACGTGATAAAGATAATGCTGCCAAAGCAAAGTACTTTAACCTTTCCAAACCCAAAACCTCAAACTCAGAAGTAAAGCTTTCCAGCCACAGGGCTCTTTCTTATCTGTGCTGTGCAGGTTTGCTGCAGTTTTCCCCTTTGTTTTGCATACTGAATTTGTACTGATGACAAAAGGAACTTGGATCTGCAAAGCTGAATCTTATTCATGAGCCCTAGAGCTGTAGTTTAAAGGGAATCAGTGTTTCCCAAATGCATTTGATATGCGCAAAACTCAAAAGCAGTTAGAAATCTCAGATACACTAGGTAATAAAATACACCAGGGAATCAGAAAAAGTTAACTCACCTGAATACAGAAATGCACAGAGCTCATGTAACTCATACACATCCATACAGTCATCCCTCCTCCCCACTTTCTACCCTCTGTATTTGGCATCAGTGCACAGAAGTCCATTTCCAGTGACAGAGGCAAGAGTTGCCTCCTCTTTAAGTGGCTCTGTTTCAGCAGCACACCATGCTAGAAACAAAGCAAAGTAGTAATAAACATGTACCCCTTGCATTAAAAGAGCCTGGCTGTGAAGAAAGGGAGGTGCCAGTGGTAATTTCAGCATTCTGAGGGCACGTAGCTTTGCTGTTGTTGAACATCAAACACTCAGCTAATGAGAAAAACTTGACCTCAAAGAACTGTACCAGCATCACCTTCAGCATTGCAAAGCTTTAAAAATTATAATACCTCTTGTGATTTTTGTCAGGATTGAGGAAGACACACTCTCATCCTAAACAGACTTCATGGCCTTGTTTCTGGGGAGCGAAAACCCACTGACATAAATCGTCTGTTCAGAACACAATGCAAACTGGTAGCAGGGAATAAAATCCTGAGGATGTGTTTCATCTGCTTCAGCCTGGGTCTGATGCCAGGAAAACCCCCAGCAAGATGAGGGTTAATCAGCACCAGATAAGACTGGCATCACAACCAGGAGAGCTAAAAGTAGCTCTGTTAGCTACCAGACTTGAAGGGTAAGGAAAATGTAGGAAAAGAAAAAGTTTAATGAAGACTACGTGGTCTGGATCTGTCTCCTTTCACTGGTGCAATCAGAAGTAACTCTGGTTAAGTCAATGAAGTTACAATGGTAAATGGGACTAGTAACAAATGTTTGGTCATTAAAGAACTTTAGGTTGATGTCAGACAATACAATGTTTAAGTTTTGATAAGAGGCTAAAGCAGTAGTTTGAGAGTTGTCTAGCATAGGGCTTATTAGATTTTATTAGCATTAATTTTATAATTACCAAAATATTATTGTACCAGATGTGTATTTACAAATGCCACCAGATTCGCTACAGCACCAGCTTTATTTATGTGACAAATATTGGCATGTTTGTCTTAGAAAATGATCTCTTTTTCTCGGGCGTCTTTAATTAGTTCCGCTTTCTGTCATGCTCTGGAATTGATTTTTGCATGTTTACCCTTTCTGAACTGTGTGTACAATCCTTGCATAAATGCCAGAACTTGGGTGATGTGCTGTTCATCTCCGAAGCTTTGTTAAAGTGTTTTGAAAAGTGAAAAATGGTCGTTTCTATAAATCTGCCAGAGAATTGTAGCTGGTTTTGGTTTTGCTTTTTTTTTTTTTTTTTTTTTCCCAGAAGTTGAAGAAACTTGGAAATGGGCAGGAAAAGTTTAAATGTGTTTTCTTTAACAGTTTGAAACATCATATTTCATGTTGCTATTATCAACAGTGAAATGCCCTATTGCCTTATTTGGTTAAAAAAGCAGACAAGCTATATGCAGTGGGTATTCTGCCTTAAAGACCTTTTTTTAAAACAATTATTAATTACAGTGCATGATAGTTGGCATGCCATATTGGTGCTACTGAGCTGAGAGGCCCGATATTGAACGTTTCTGTTTGAAGGTTCAGTTCATAACCTCTCTGTTTGGATTAAGAGCAGAATGTTTGTGTGAATTTTTTTGCAAAAAGTTGAGCTTCCAATGTTTAATGGAAGTGGTATTATAACACAAGCCATGTCTCCAAAGTCATCTGAAAATGAACAGCAAACCAGTTTTAAATGCAAGCATACATTTCATAAACTTTGGTTTATTTCACCTTTTTTTTTTTTTTTTTAATGAGGAGATGAATTTCACAGCTGACAAATTAGGAATTAGACAATATTATATTCAACAAGTATTCCATCCTGAGGCTTTTTAAGCTTCATAACCAAGATTTCTATTTATCTCAGATTATGCAATATTCAGTGACTGAAGTCTAGTCTGTGTAAGGATTTTCACATTGCTCTGCATCCCATTTTCCAGGTTGGTTACCTGTTGCAATCTATGCCTAAACATAGATTTAGCTTTTAAAAGCTCTGTCCTGGTCTACAGTGTTCAGACATGAATCACCACATAACTTCCCACCACGTTAATGGCATTTATTCAAGAGGAAGAAGTTGATCTCACAAGACACATGTCAATGCTTGCCCCTGTGTTGGGTGGTAAGTCTGGTTTCCAGAGGTGTTACATTACAAAGTATGAGTATCTTTATATGAACATATAATAAATGTTTTAAATGTAAAAGTAGAATAAAAGAAACAATTTTGGAAGATTGAGGAGAAAGAATTTACCCAACAAGAATTTGCTCATCCAAGATTCATATAAAAAACAGTGTTTGAGGTGTTGTACAAATCCACCAGCATGATAGTCACTGGAGTTTTATAGCACAAATGGGGGGGATCCACCTGTACCAATGTGCTGTGAAAGGAGGAAGTTCACCACCTTCAGATCCCTGCACTAAGGCACTGGCATTTCAGCTTTACTCCCCTTTTTCCCCTCACAGATGAACTGGGATCACACCAAAGACCATGTGGAGAACAACCACTCCAGCATGCCCTGACCAAGTGAAAGACACTCTCTTCCCCTGAAACATGTATGTATTTTGCTGCTTTGGGTATGGAATCAAGTCTGACAAGAGATTGTTACTACTTGACATTACCTGTCTCTATAAGTGTCTGTGTTACCACCCGGCAAGTAATTCAAAATTGTTATGAAAAAAAGCGACACCCTTCAAAGTAAAATAGAAATACTCTTTACATTTTAAAAAAAGTTTAAATTCAACATTGTTTTTCCAAGTTCAATTACAATGACAAAGGGAATTCAATTATTTTAACTTGCTTTAATTGTTCTTTCCTACTTACAGGCATAAGAAAACATGTCTGTAACATAAACCTCCAGATTGCTTGTTTAATAGTAGAAATTTCAACTCTAAACTCTAGCTAAACACAAGCACTAAAGAGTGGTTTGGTTTCCTTTCAGTTTTTTAGTTTTGTTTCTGAAAATAATGGTCACCAAAATGCAATTACTTGATGTGATGATGCATAATTCAGGATCTGAATTAATCTAATTCAGATCCTGAATCCCATTCAGGATCTAATCCCATTCTTGCTAAATTCTAATGCAAAGAAAGTAGGAATATTTGAATTCAGGTGCAAAACCTGAAGTGTGGGAGCATTTTCCTCTAGGATTTGTGCCCATTTCATTATAAGATTCAATGCAAATTGCCTACCCAAGGCCCTTGCAATCTCTGGCTTGCTCACTGGGGCAGGCATCAGAGCACATCATTTACGGAGCGTCTCACTGATGCATTTCAGCCTCACTCAGCAGAGAGCTGGCAAAGTAGTTCTCTCTTGTTCCTACTTAGTCCTCCAAGAAGGAATAAAGCAGTGCCTAACCCAGCACGTCCCTTGCTTGGGAGAGAACTTCATCAGTTAAAAGACTCCTGAATTTCTATCCATTTGTTAACTTTTCCAATAGCTGTTAGTGGATGCAGTGAAAGAGTGCAGGGAGAAATGTAACATCAAATTCTCACCCTTGTGTGAAAAATTGAAGACTTACAGGGCAAGTACCGAACAAAATATTAGATTGTGCTTCTGCTTTGAATGTCTGGAAAAGTGTCAACTACTTGCTGTGCGTGGGTGGAATCATTCTTCATCTATTAGCAGCAGATTTTACCATTCATTGTTACTGCCAAGTCTGAAAAACCAGTAAAACTGAAATATTGAGCTAGAATCTGTCTGTACATTGCACATCATCAGCAGAGTGGTCTATTATATATATATGAGTGCACTTCACATTAATAGAGTTTCATGTGTTAATGAGATTCAGAAATATCACTGAAGGCATTGGGCAAACTGGCAAATCTGTTGTTTCTCATGAGGGTTTGCAATTAGAAATGAAGCCAGTCTCAATCTTAGATCTCAGACTGAGATTGCAAGATCTGCAGAAGAAGGAAAAAAAAACCTATTCACAATCAGCCCAATGCAACATGAGCTGCTACGGTTGTGTAGCTGAGGAAAATTGCAATTGAAATTTAGTGGAGCCAATAAAACCTTCTAGACTCAAAACTAAGGTACCCCCAAAGCCACAGCATATTCTCTGAATTAAATCCACAAATTGAGGCTGTTTTCCAAGAGAGTATTTACTCAGCACCTGTCTCTAAGTCTCATTATGCAAAATCAAAACCTCATAAAAAAGAAATATAATCAGGTTAAGCAGGTAGTTCTTTTTCTTACTTCTCTTGACTTGGATTATATATCTCTAGAAAGATGGTCTTGAATTTTTAATATACACAACAGCTATTCCAGAATTAGTAGAGAAAGGAATAGCTGAGTGGAAAGAAAATGTTATTGAGTAGAGCTAACAAAGACAATTCTGAATATGTTTTGTCAGCAGTGTTTCTGGCTTCTGAGAATCTGAAGGGTCTTGATTCTGGGATGTCAAGTCACAGTGGGGGAGTTGCCAAAAATAAAACATAATTTAAGAATAAATATAAATCCTATCTAGTTTAGAAGAACTCGTCATAGGGTAACAGTTTCCCACAGGCTTGAATACAGTCAGGGAAATGGTCCTTCTAAGGGCATTTCCGCTCCGGAGGAATCCCCCTTCAAAACTTCAACATGTTATTACAGAGTCACTATCTCCAGCTGCCAAAAAGAGTCCTATGAGAAAATGACTACCCTGACATTTCCTTCTGAGGTCTCTTCTTTCTCATTTTCCTTCTGAAGCGCTTCTGCCTGGGAGTGTGAGTCAGTGACAATAGTGGGATTCAGCACATCATAGACTCTAATCTAGTGGATAGAAATACATCTGCCCAGTGGGAGAAGACTGTACAGTGGAATATGTTTTATAATATACACATATGCTCACCGACATGCATTTAAAGGCACACAGAGCTATGTATGCAAATTAGAGAAAGTTCAACATCCAAGCCGTGTTCCTTGGACTTTGTTTGGAAGACTGTGACATTTACAATGGTCACCAGCTCCTTTGGAAATCGTCAGGAGCTGTAGTGACATATAAAGAAGCTTTGCTGTCTATATAAGTGAATTTTACCCTCATAGTAGAGAGCTTCACCACACCAGAAGACCTCCTGCATCGCTCTACCCAAAGATGTTTTTGTGTGTTATTCACACTCACTGATATGTAGAAGTTGCTCTTGCGAGTCCAGGAGCTTTTCTAAAGTTAATGCAAACTAAAGGCTTGACTGACCAATTGCAAGACCTTTAACCAATGACATTAAAATATTTGTTTTCATTAATTCTATCAACATAAGATGTGCTGTGCTTTAAAAAGACCCAGGTTGCTGGAAACAGTCCATATGAAGGACTTGCATTACAGTACATTTAGGTCTGAATTAAAGTGATTGGATTTATATGAAGTAGTTCTAAAACGTGGTTGTTATTTAGAATGAAACTGTGAGAAACCTGGCCTTTTTTGTACACAAACTACTCAAGGTTCTTATGCTTGTCTCAAAGTGCTAGTCCATGGGAGTTTACATGTCTTGATTCTCAAAGGAATCCTAAAAGTACAGCAAAAGTTGCTGGAAAAAGGAGAGCAGGGTAGTACTCAGAAGACCTAGCTTCTGTTATTCACGTAATATATGACCTTTGGTATCTCTCTGTGCCTATATCTTCTATTCTTGATCTGCTTTGATTGCACCTTCTTAGAAACACTAATTGTATTTCAGTATTATCATTACCATATTTCAATAAAACTATTATTAATTAAAAAAAAAAAAAGAGAAAGTTGGGGGACTAATAGGAGCTTTGGAGCAGAACTTAGTAAAACAGCTTACTTCTCAGGTCCGGCACAGAGTTTCAATGTGAATTTAATCAGGTCTTTCTCTGTGCTTCCCTTCTATATCTGTTAAATAAAGTATTTTCCTTCCTTTCTGTGGCTTGCCTAGTTGTATTAGAATTCTGTACTACATGGACAACTTCCAAAACATACATATTTATATACAGCACCTAGCACAATGGGTCCTCAGGCAATGTCTCCAGCATAAGACAGTATTACATCTACAGATACAGATCAAGTTTTGCCTGGTGTTGAAGAGCTACCTTATATGCCACAATGATTCACACTTTTTTCCAAGCCTGGAAGACAAATCAGTTTTAGAATTCAAAAGCAAATTCAGAGTATTTGTGATGTTAACCAACTCTTCTAAACTTGTTTGTAAGCCTGGCTCTTTAGACAGTGAAAAAATATAAAACTAGATAAGCTTAATCTATTTTTGCATTTTGCTATCAGAATGTTACACAGCTCAGAATTTCACTTTACATCAATTACAGATAAAATTACAAATCTGAATTCCTTACTGAAGTTAAAATATATTCATGTTGTCAGAATGGTTTCCCAGCTATGGATTCTTGTACATAGTCGTTGTTGTTTGGTCTTAAAGTTGGCACGATTGTTGTTATAGACGTACCAATGTAGGCAGAAAGAGATGCTGACATTGTGTCTTTTTTTAAACCATCCCATAAATACAGAAGTATTTACCTCACAGTCGATCCTATTGCTCATAAGCAGAACTTGGAATTCAACAAATCTAATAGCAAACTGTTATACAGAAAAAATAAGTTAGAAGCTTAGGTGGCAGTTATTGTTCCCTTTTCTCCACATTTACTGTGCCTTAGAAATTATCCTTCTCTTCCCACTGCAGAGAGACCTCCTTTTAAACGTGTTTCCCCAAGGAAATGAGAATGTGTATCTACTTAATTTTAAAAGACCGAATATAACTGTGTTTTGGAAATTTTTTAATCTGATGATGAGCTGCAGTCCTTCTCACCATGCTGCAGACACCCTACCAAAACAAACAAAGTATTTGGTAACACTCTTTGCTCTCCAAGTGGATTTGCAGTTCTCAGAGGCCCAAGGCACTAAAGTAGAAGGCATAAACAGAGGCTACAGACATCTTTGGTGAGAGCTGAAGGATTTCAGCTGGGTCACACCAGGGATTAATGTACTGGGGCAAATTCACCTCCTTTCCTTTCAGTGGGCATTTCAGTTACTAAGTAGAGGTGCCAAGTAACTTTTCTTAAACCCAGCCTAGAATCCTTTCTTACCTTACCTTCTGCCTTGCTACTGTGAACTGCAGCCAAATGCACTTGCAATAGGAAAGGAAGGAATTTTTGGTTTGGTGGTAGGTTTTTGTTTGTTTTTTTGTTTGTTTTTAAATAAAGCCTGCTATCAAAATGGAAGAAAATTTCTAGGAGAATAAATAAAACATTCCTAGTGTGGCAAAGTGAATATGCCCTCTTTCAGCTGACCAGTTAATTTTCAGAAAGGATTGACAAATCTTCCACTACAGAAAGGTTCATTCAGGTTCTTCTATCCCTCAGCAGATGTCTGAGCTTCATTTTTTATTTGAATGGGAATTGGTCTTACCAGAAAGTGGGACATCTGTTTTAGTCCATTAGAGACAGTGGGGGATTTTACTGTCTGCATCAGCAGGATCAAGTTTTCACATATTTTAAACCAAAATAAAGGTGCTGAGCCATCTTAGTAGAAGGAGAATATCAGGTAAACAGCTGGAGACTGGTATATAATAATTGTTGAGAGTAGTTCAATGGTAAACAGCTAAAATACACCTATATTTATGTTAATCTTAGTTCATTGAAGATGATGGAGAGTTTTTTTCTTAAAATAAAAGACAGGGCACGACCAGCTGGGAGTAGGACCAGCTTAGTAGCTGCACTGTAGCTGATTTAGACATTTAGGACATATAGTTGGGATATAGGGTCATGAAATTTTTCCTAGTTACATCCACATAATTAAAAAAACCCCAAGTCTGCCACTAAAATCTTATGAAGATGTCTAATTCCTCTTCATAATTCCCTTTGTATAAAGAGCAAATATAATGAGTCTACTGTGCTATTGCTCAAACTTAAATCCAGTGCTGGATAAAACCAGATTTACCACAGGTTCCATTTTGATTACCTCAGAAAAATATTTCCTTTCATCCTCTCCATTTTTTCTGATTCCACACAAAAGTTGTCATCAAAAAACACATTAATAATGAATCAAATTTGAATAGATTTAGCATCATTCACTTCATACATGTTTGAATTACTATTCCCTGGCATTCACACTGCAGGTCTTGTGAGACCTTTCCATCGTATTGACATTTCCTCACCCAGCTGGGTCAGAAACACTGCACCAAAAGTTCTTGTGCTACTTAGAGCCTTCGCCAACACCAGGCTATGCAAAGGCATGCAAACAATTAACACAAACAAACCAAAGGCTTGCTGAGCTCCACAAAAATTAAGTAGATTCAATTGAAGTTTGGGCCACAGTTAATACACATTTAATCAAAGACTACCATAGTTGTCTCACTAACAAGGTGCAATAGCCATAATTTGGAGGCTTTTACTTAACTTAGTCCTTATTAAAACTGTGGTAAGGGAAGAACAAATTAATGAACAGAAATGAGGGAGGAATTAAATGGATTCTTTAGAATAAACACCTAAATAAGTAACAAAGTTCATAATTACTTTTTATCTTACATATGTATGAACATACCAGCAGACATTATAAGCCTTTCAATATTGCTAGTATTTCCAGGTGAACGTTTCACCACTAATGCTGGGATTTTTTAACTTTCTGTAATGACCTACTTGGATTCTACTGCAGTAAATTCAGGGAACTTCATTTTCTGTCTGTAGAAAAATCACTTTCTGGTTGTGACTTTTCAGTGCTCGAACGCAGCACAGAGAAGTTGTGGCTTGCCTGAAGTTAAGCTAGACTAAAGTGATTCGCTGCAGATCTAATAAAAAAGCCTTGGGAACTTCAAAGACAACTCAAGAGGAAATTATGTGTCTTAAAGGGAAAACAACTTCCTCTTTTTATTATAAGTGCTCTAATAATGTTAAATTCTATCACAGGTTCTTTTATGTGTCACATACATAGGGGTCAGCAAAAGGTTTGCAACCGTGTTTCTCTTCTGCAATTATTAACTCCAGTGCTTTCCTGGGTACGCTCTTCTCTATCAAATATGTCATACTTGATAACCATCAGTTAAAGAGAGATGTCAGTTTGTGTCGTTTATAAATATTATTTTGATGACAAATATGATTTATTTATAACATTTAAAATGTTTTTCCTGTTCCTGAATTGGAAAATCCTTTCTGTAGGTATGTTTACACTGTGTTCTCTGGCACTAAATTCAATTAAACATCGGTTTAGTTACTACTGTCATCATTGCAGAAAAAAATGAAAGTATGACTTGCATGGATAGTACCAGCAGAGTACAGCAGTCCAGATGAACAATGCTCAGAGGCTCAGAGTTTTTTTCATTGCTCCAAAGGAATCTGTTGAGAAAACAGGATATTATTTGCATAATGTATCAAAATGACTGTTGGTTTTCCTTTATGAAGGCACAACAAACTTCCTGACACAGATAATATCCTAGCAACTCTTTGTGGTAACTGAGACACCATTACAGCAACAGAAATATTTACAGTATGTTTTTATGGCACATTAAGTCTCTGCTATTTAAAAAGCTGGAGGAATTGTTCTGGATTTCTAAAAATGGATGCTAAGAGTAACCCCTTAAAATTATGCCTAGTTTAGAATCCAATTGTTTCTTTTTATGGTAGATGTAGGATGAATTTGGAGGAATATTCTTAAGAGTCATGATATTTCCTGTCATTATATATTGATCAGTATTTTAAATATATTTTCAGCAATATTGTAATTTTTTGTTAGGAAAAGGATTAGAGAGGTTAGAGAAAACTAGCAATGGGGCAAAGTCCAATTTTTACTAAGTAAATTATGTCATGAATATACAAAAAAATAAAATATGAACAGAAAGCTGGCATAAGGCAGCATTGAGCTGACAGGGAAAAAAAATCTTAATTTTAATATGCAAATATTCAAGTTTCAATTTATCCCAAACCTGATTTATTTAAGGATTTATTTAAGAATAACACAGCATATTATTCAGAGTGTATATATACAATTTATTGCATAGTCTTAATTTATATACAGATTTAATTTTGAAATGTGCTACTCTGTAGAAAATTTGCATGAATGTGAAACTCTTAAATGAACAAGTAAAGAACTATGATAGTAAAAGGCAGGTTTCTGAACTGCCTTTCCACTCTGGGGTCGATTACTCATACGATCCATCCCAGTACAATAAATGGGACTTTATGGGTGAGGAACTTCCTGAGGCCTCTTCCTGAAGAAAGTATTTGCTGTTGAAGGATGATTAGGCAAATTCATAAGTGTCTCCTGAATAACTTTTATTCATATATAAGCTGAAATCTTTTCCATGATGCCTTGCCATAGAAAGTGAGTATGTAACCAGCTTAAAGCTGCATTAAATAGGTGTTTTGAAAGTCTGAAATTCAAGATTTTCTTGAATTTTGTGAAAACACTTTTCTTTAGGTGCAGATACATGAGTACTTCATTGTTTTTCTTGTGTTTCAAAATTGATCAGAGAAATTAAACATAAATGAAGAAGTGCAGCCCCGTTTACTGTGAATGAGCTCTCCTGTGCACATTTCACTGACTATAAATAGGATATTTCCAAGACCTGATGATATCTCTTTGGAGAACACCACATTAAGAATCCAACATGGCAAACACTTATATATTTCTGCTTTTACAGCATTCTCATTGAATGAATTTAATTATTCATTTGCTTAATGACCCATGTCAGGAAAATGTGTGTTCAAAGTACCCTGTCATCAATCATTTTCTTAACTTTAAACATATGTCACGTCCTTGTGAAGCTGACCAATCCATTAGGTCACTTTGGAAACTGTAACTTTTGAACAATTAAAAGAAGTGGGATGTAGTTGTAAAGAGTGTTATAACCTAATTCTCTATATAAAAACCAAGACTAGGCAAGTCAGATTATGATTTTTAGCAAATGGAAAGTAAAACTCAGCTTGCTTAGCTACCACTATAACCAGGATCTGTAGGAATTTTGTGAATTTTTCTGTGAATACAGGAATCTTTGCAGAGTTTTGCTTAATTTGTTTCATTAACTGAGTCGGGAAATATGATATAGTACTTAGGAACGTAAACACTCTGACTTAGGAGTTTGTTGCTGTACAAGTAAAGGGCTCTTTTCTCAAAGTCATGGCAGACATGAGCATATACAAAGATATTCTGCATAGCAGAGGCCACCCACAAAGTTATGCGAATTTAATTTTTGATTCACATTCCTCTTCTCCCATAAAAGCCAAGGTGGGCCATGGCTATTTTCCCATAAAGTGCTGAGAACGCTCAATCTGAGTCATTAGGTCCTTGAACATAGAATTTCCCCCCCTCCACATACACCCCCTCCCTGTAAGATTCTCTTTTTACACATACAACAGAGTGGTGAATTCCCCAGAGGAAGCGCTCAGTCTGAGGGAAACATTGCAAGGATGTTATCCTTCTGCATTTTAAAAGACATTTCTTGGCTGCCATCAGACCTGGTTCCTAATGCCAACCAAAGGACCAGCCCCAAGAGATGCCACTGCTGGAGAAAAAAAGCATTTTGGTTCTTGGCACCTATGTTTTACAGTTACTAAGCTTGCACTGTGGGTGGTCGGAGCCATTGGTTTCCCTTCTGCAGCCGACAAGAAACAGCGAGGGAGATAACAGCAAGGGAAAAAAGGAGAGAGAGTCACAGAATGGAAGCTCTAATCAGAGACTTGTGGAGCCAGATTCTCTGGAGATATAAATTACTTTGTCTCTGGTTATGCCAATTTATGATTTTGATGTCTCGTAAAAGTGCATTTTATGTTGTGAAGAATGAAGGAGCAAAATTAATCCCTGAAAGCATATTTCTATTCAGTGTGTTCTTCATCTTCCCATTACACTTATGGACAAACAAAAAACAAGAAAACTTTGGTATATTTTCTTAACACAGGCTAATAGTCTGTCCCTGCTCCTTTATTGATATTTATTGATGTATTTATCTCAAATTCGAACTGACACTTCTGCTTTGTACGATCAGCAAGTGGCAGTTCTGGGATATGCAGAACCAGTAACTCTTTTGTCTGAGTGTTTTTAAATATATGCAAAGCAGTTTCTGGCATTCCAAATATGTGTATACATATTCATTGTCAGATCAGTTCTTTTTCAGATTGCTACTGGTTTCTAACAAAAATCCCAGAAATAGGCTTGCTATAATTCTCTGGAAATATCACTGTTTTAGGAAGATGAAATTGCAAACTAGGATACTCCTCTCTTGGAAGAAGTTGGTGACAACTTAAGCTCAGCAGATCTGCCTTAATTCTGTCTATGTTTTTTCCCAAAATTGAAGAGAAAATATGCTTTCCCTTATAATCTTGACAATGTTAGTGCTTGATTTGCAGCAGACAGCAAATATACAGATAAATGTTGTAATTTATTGCAAACAAAAAGAATTTTCTGCTCATCAGTTTCTTTATTGGAAAAAATGAGAGCTTTCAGGACATGCCTGTGCTTCTAATGGAAGGTGTGAATTCAGCATTGGCAGATGAATCCACACAGGCTTATTCTATCTAACGTGGATGATAATGGGTGTAAGTGAAGATGAACATGTTGCCCTGAGAAATTTTCAAGACCCAAATGGATAAAGCCCTGAGCAATGAGATCCAACCTCATAGTTTGACCCTGTTTTGAGCAGGAGCTTGGATGGGAGATCTCCTGAGGTCTCTTCCAGCCTGAATTATCCTCTAGCCCTACGATCCCATGTGATAACACCGATAGCAGCACAGACAACAGCAAACCTGCCTACCCAGAGCTGCTGATACAGTCATTGCTCCCTTTTTGTCTCCTACAAGGTGGTTGACACCACCATCAGTCCCTGCTCACTGACTAATGACATGAAGCGTTATCTCTCCACTGTCCTCTTATGCTTCTCCCAGTGGTAGCTATGGAGATGAAAGCCTTTGACTCTGTTCTGTCCTGTCCTGAGAGTCCCCAGGGGAGTGAGCTGGGGTCAGTACTGACCATATGGGGCTCTGCACCCTTTCTGACGTCACCCCCACATTCAGTTTGGTCAACCCACAGCCTGTAGTGCACTAAAGCTTTCCAAAACACTTGAGAAGGCAATGTCCCATGAGATGTACTGCTATTCCTACCGTGTCTCTTCAGAAACTCGAGCCCTGGCAAGCCCTGCGGTCCTCTTATTCTTCATGTGGTGTTCAGGAGCATGAGCCAGCATTATGCAACCTCCACTTGGAGGTGGCAGTGGGGCAACAACCTGGAACAAGCAGGAATCCTTTACACTGTGTTTGCGGGAAAACATTTTTGGAAAGGCCACGCTCGACAGCCACATATCTGCTGAGTTCACTGACCAGAGTGGCCAAGTAGCAGATGGAAACCAAATGCAGCAGCTGTCTCCTCCCCTGAGGGACAGAGATGACCCTGACTTTGCAGTGCTTCTGCCTCAAAGGGAGCAGAGCTACCTGGGATGATGCAGATGGTAGCCCTGGGAGTCAAGTGCATGGTGTGTAAGTTCAAAGAACCTTATCCAGCAGCAGCCTCATGGGCCTGCAAGTGCTTGACTGCTGTGTGGCGCATTGCAGAGCCCGGGAACTGGCCTCACACAGCTTTGAAGGGCAAAGCCTGATCACTGCTGGGCCAGGAGGGAATGGGCGGGAAGCCCAGAAATAGATGTTTTACTGTCTACAGGCCATGAAGTCCTTCCCTATCCAAAAGTTTGCTGCTCAAGCATAGTCTATCTCATTCTGGGAGACAACTTGGTTGCTCCAGTGATCACAAGTGATGGACATCCAGAGGAAAGTGTTTTGAGCTCTCTGACAGCAATATGAAACCAATGAAACTCATACTGTCCTGAGCAGCAAACCCCATCCATGTCTTGGAAGGTGATATTGCAAATCATTCATCTCATCAAATATTGTGTCAGTTTGTCCCTCACAAGGAGGAATATGAAAGCAAAGTACTAAAACAAAAATCACCAGCTACTTGCTACCTTGATTTTGACAGAAACTATGACCAAAACTCCAGACTTTGGGCAGGCATTTATCAGTCAGATTTACAGATTTAGCTAAGATATTCATGTGCTGGAAGGCTTACAGGATGCTCCTGGAGATCCAGGTGGAGGCTTTAGAGCATCTCAGATGGCCCTAAGTGAGTGTAGGCATCAAGATCTATGTCTTTTCATTGACCTTCTCTCTCAGAACTGAAAAGCCTGCCCTGTCAGACAGCACACAGTGATGGGCACCATATGGGAGCACAGACAGAGAGGTGGATCCCTCTCTGTGTTGTATATAATTTTTCTCAGGCATGCTTATGATCAAGTCCAAACTTCTCCTTATCATCACCTTGTTAGAGCAACTGTTCATTTACTATAGCGAGATCTGAAGTTTCCCTGTGTAACATGAAGTTGGGTTCCTACGAGAACTTGTGTGATCTCCAGGAGTTAACATCCTGAGGCTGAATTAGTTTTAGCACCTCTTTATTGGGTGGGTAAATATTTACATCAAATTGTCCAGAGTTTAGCATAACAACTTCAATTCTTCCTGGCAAGAAAGCCAGCACAGGTCACTTTGTCAATGACAAGGCTTCTAGATAATTAAACAACACTCACTGGCCACTAATTTATATGCATTATAACTCAGACTTAAGAACCTAAATAGACCAATAGAATAAACTTCACAGACACTAAACACTTATTTGCTGTGACACTATTTACATTCGGGACTAGAGAAAGCAGTAAATCAAAGGAGGACTTTAGAAGAGGAAGAAGAGAGAACAGTCTGCCTTTTCCCAATATTAATATTTAATATTCTCTCAGACAGATGCAATATTTGATGCAACTGCTAGAAATGCATTTAGTATGGAAATTTTAGGTAAGAACTTGAATGAGACAAATAATGGATGTTTCTGAAAAACACACCTTCAACTTTCTTTTAAAGTACCCAGAAGTGTATGCAGAAGTACATTAATGTTTTTTTCTACATATGACACACAAATAGCCCTTGAAGGCTCCTTCCCATGAGCATGCACTGAGCTCCTGTGCATGGACCATAGGCTTTTAAAATCTCCTTGGCATGGAGATGTCACAGTTTAGGCTCAATTCCCTGGCAAGTGTCTGTCGCACTTACAGCACACTACAACCTGATAGCCCAGCTGCTTTCGATCAGCACTAAACCTGGTCCTGGGCACACTTGTGTTCTTTATTAGACATGAGAAATACACCTGACGTGCTGTTGTCATCTTCATGTGGCCCTTAGCTCAGAGGCTTCAAAAAACCACTTTGAACCCATTTTGCAGCAAAGGATAATTTGATTTACCAGTACCCATGCTTCTAAATTCTGTTCTTATAGAAACAAGACCTGGAAAATATCTTCAGGAGTATTGTCAAGCGACCCTGATGACAGCTGGTCTACCATCCTGATAGCCTGACATTATATTATCTTCCAGTAACACATGTAGACATCAGGCAACTGTAACAGTCAAGCCAAGGTGACCAACAAGTGGAAGTCCAGATTTCTGTTGGTGTTTGTGAAAAGGACAGCAGCTGTGCATGTACATACGTACAATAACAGTTACACACAAAATCATGTTCTAACAATGCAGAAAGCAGAGTGAAAATAAAGGAAAAATCACAGTGACAACAAACTAGAAAACGAGCTAAAAGATGTTATAACTGCTTTTCCTGGCGTAGTGACAGGGCTTGCTGTGAGATTCTGCTGCCTGGTGTGAAAAGAAGCAAAAGAAGATGCATGAAAACATGTTAGATGTGATTGTTCATGTGGCAGAAAATTAATAGTGCAAAAATATTTCCAGCAGTGCTGAGTTCTTCTCTGTTTGCAGGAAATAAGTTAAAGAGCATAGAGAATGCAAAGAATATTCTGTCAAAAGAGCACTCTCCACAAAACAAGGATAGAACAGTCCCATCTGGATAAGCAAAAAGTTTGGGGTTTGGGTTTTTTTTTAATAAAACTAATTGTGAACATTAAAAACAGTGCAGCTGAACAGGCAAGAAGTACAGCTAGAATTCCTGAGGTCATTCATCTCTGCCATGGGGAAGTAAATAAATCAATTTCTGTTAATGTTCTTAGGTTTTAGTCCCTGGTGTTCAAATTTCTGTAACCATTTTTATTTTTCATTATATGATTTTAATAAAACAATTTTAATTATGTAATTTATAACCATAACATGTATGGAAAAATCATTTCCCATTCCTTCTTATCCATGCAGTAATACTCAAATCAATGTATGAGTTTCTTCTTGCTTTGAACCTGGTACTTCTGTATTTCACAAAATGTTTTATTTCAGGATAATGATCACGAAGACGATAAATTACATTCTTCATTGCTTTTGTATTTCCTGAGTTGTTGTATCTTTTACTCCTTTTGGCAACAAATCAAAACCGTGAGAGGTGTCTTCCAGTTGCAAGCAGAGAGTTTTATATATGCCTTATCGCATCATTAAATCAGTTGTGGGAGTGATTTCTCAGCTTTTCTTGGCTGTTCTTTCAGTCATTTTTGAGTTTTCCCAAACATAACAAGGTACAATTAGTGCTGGTATTCACCCATTATCTACATCATTTTTAAAATGGGAAGTCTTTGATACATTTCACAGTTCAGGAGATCTGTCAATTAATAAAGTCAGCTAAAAATGTAAAAATTCTTCTTATTTCTAAGTGTTACTAATTTTTTTACATCCTGTTTGGTGCTGTGTAAATGTATTGCTTTAGGCTGAGGTAGATTTTCTTTTGAGGCACATAAGAACTGAAGGTACAAGCCCAGCTGGATTTCTCATGGCAGCAGACATGTCAGCAGATGTTTATATTAATCCCTCTCAAGGCATTGAGAGATACCTTGATGCCTTTCAGGGCAGACACGGTGGTGCTTCTTCTTAATGCCAGAGGAGTTTTCACTATCATAAATAAGACACCGTATCTCTCACACTGAAAATTAAATATATTTGGAAACAAGCTGTATCAGATCGGATGCATTAAGAGGCATTCCCTTAGTTAGCCCCATGGGTGTCGGTGTACGTGGTGCTCTATCACACCTACCAAGGCTCCAGCAAGTCTTGTTGCCTCCTACCAAGCGCTGCTGTTGCTCACTGCTTCCCATATTAGGCAGGGCAGCCATGAGAAACTGTCCTGCTCTTGAACTATTCTTGTAAAGACAATGTCCTGATGTTCTTTTAAGATCTGGATTGCTACTGGATTTGTGTACTTGTGTTTATATACATGTTAGATTCAAAGGTCTCCCCTGTGCTGGAATACATCCAGTCTCACAAGCAAGGTCACATTAGGGATAGTTTTCTTTGACAGCTTCTTGGGGAAAGGCATTTTCTGCATTTTCTGTACTCAGAGTCCTGGGCTACAATTCATCGTTAGAGGAATCTTGGTGTTATAAGCATGCAAATAAAACTAAATAATTTGGAATTATTTAGCACCTCTCCTATGAGGACAGGCTGAAAGAGTCGGGGCTGTTCAGCCTGGAGAAGAGAAGGCTCCGGGGAGATCTTATAGTGGCCTTCCAATACCTAAAGGGGCTACAAGAAAGCTGGGGAAGGACTTTTCATAAGGACAACTGATGACAACTAATGACAAAACAAGGGGAAATGGGTTTAAGCTGAAAGAGGGGAGGTTTAGATTAGATATTAGGAAGAAGTTTTTCACTGTGAGGGTGGTCAGACACTGGAACAGGTTGCCCAGAGAGGTTGTGGATGCCCCCTCCCTGGAAGTGTTTAAGGCCAGGCTGGATGAGGCTTTGAGCAACCTGGTCTAGTGGAAGGTGTCCCTGCTGATGGCAGGGGGGTTGGAACTGGATGATCTTTAAGGTCCCTTCCAATCCAAACCATTCTATGATTCTATGATTCTATGATTCTATGATTCTATGATTCTATGATTCTATGGAACCCTGGGCATATTATGGTGTAAGACCATGTAGTCATCTAATACTTTCCCATATTGGGAGCTGCAGTGGTAAGAAGTCACTCTTCTACCCCAGCCCATTGTGTCACACAGACCAGGAAGCTTGCTTCTGATAGGGTGCTTGTAATCTAAATATAAAAGAAAAAAACATACTAAAATATTGACCATTCAGTGTGAAAATGGAGAACCAGAGGGCTGGTCATCAGGCCCTGATCTCAACTCTCAGACACCCTCATATTTTTAGGCTTTGTAAGTAAAAGTGATGTGAAAAATAATGACAACAAATTGTTGAGGATGCCTGCAATATCCAGAACAAAGCCAGCAGCAGCCCCACTAAGCTGGAGGGTGGGAAATAGGATCTTCTCAGAGACATGCTGAAAGATTGATTGAGGTACAGTAGGAGGAATAGAATAAAAAATAATTTTTCACTAGTAAAAGCTAAAGGAGGACAGGATTTCAAGAACAGTACTAATCACATCAGTGAAGGTTTACAGATTAAGGAAAATAAATATACACTGGAAATAATGATTAGTTACGGTAAAATCATTGGAAACATTGTGTCCAGAAACACATGTCACTGGAATTGTCTTCTGACCTTTGATAATCCTAGGGATGATTCCCCAGGAAAGTAGAATTTATAGCTACCAGTCTATTCAGATGATTGAAGTACTGGTTTAGGCTTTTCCTGTGATCTGACAGACACCATTATGCTCAGGTCAGATATCTGTATTCTGCCCAAAAGTGCTTTTTTTTTAAAAAAAAAAAAGAAAAAAAGAAAAAAAAAGGAGAAAATACAGTGCCACAACCATCTGATTTCAGAACTTGGACATCAAGCCTGGATGTCCTGGAACCCTGCAGCCAGCTGAGGAGAGGCAGCACTGGGAATGTCCTGACAGTGTGCTGAAGGCTGTTAGAGACATTGCAGGGAGAAATTGCAAACTCACTAGAAAATTGTGCCCCCCTAAGTTATATCATCTGATGTTGAATCACGGATATTTCATTCTCTCGAAGAAAATTATAGAATTGAAGGGACAGCTTTGCTAAGTTAGTGTCATAAATGGTCCATACAAACTGAACTTGAGCCTATGAATTTTTCCAGGGAACTGAATTCCCACTGAAGAAATCTTTCTTGAAGCTGCTCATTTTCCATGTGAACTGTGCATAACTGTGGCAATAATTTTCTTTCTCCCACTAGAGGAAAGTGAAGTCACCAAAATAACTGAAGAGCTAATAGATAAGTTAGCATTTATATAGGGTCTCTGTCCAATTCTCAAAACAAGTTCAGGAAAGGTTGATAACACTCTTTAGAACATGAATCATACATTTGGCTTTTCCTCTGTGGTATTGCCTGTAGTGAAATAATATGTGCAGAAAATAAATGCATCTTCTTAAGATGGAAAATATATGAAAGTGCTGGAGCTGGTTTCATCTGTGTTGGGTTAGAGATAAAGCAGGGACTGTTACCTCCTCACTGACATTGTATGGAAGGGCACTTCTGCATGTATCTTCCAAGCAGTAGCCGTGGCCGTGCAACCCCTGCTCAGATCAATCATTCAACTATCCAAATGCCCAGCAATGTGCCCAACATCAGAACAAATATTACCAGCAAAAAGGCTGCATTCTTCTTTTTTTTTTTTTGGCAGGGTCATATGCTCACTAGCTTTTGAAATTTTGAAGTGCAGTCTTGAGTGAAAGGAAATAAAAGAAAAGAAAGATATGACACCCAGTTCTTCCAGGTACAGCAATACAAGAGGCTTAAATATGGTTTTCCTTATTACTTCTTCTCTATTCATTGCCTTTGAGGCTCTAGAATTTGAGGAGCAGTTTCCGAGTGCACTTTAAAATGCTGCAGAATCTAATCATAGCTACACTGAATATCTGCATATATCCAAACTAGATCTCTTACATTAAAATAATATCATCTCTACAGTGTGAAAATAAATGTTCTGATTGTACCATTTGAATTCAGAGAATGGTGGTTTTCAGCTCTCCTGTTTAATAACTTTGTAATAGCCTGGGGTAGATCACATTATTGCTCAATTTTTTTGTGGTGCCAACTCACATTTTACTTTGCTCAATTTTTTTCCTGGCCAAACCAGCTTCAGCTTTAATATATTTAATGTTTGAAAGGTTGCTTAACAAATGCCAGCCTGGAATAATTTAAACTAGTATTTTCTAAAACCTTCATATTTGTCACTGAAAAGCAAAGCAGTAGAGTGACCATGTCCCAGACAGGGAGCTTAAAGCTAAAAAGAAAGTATTAATATGGATACGTATGTCAAGGACTTGTGGTTTTTTACCATTCCTTTAGTCATCCCATGTACATTTCTTTCTGTTCCAGCCATACTCTTCTGTAACATTCTCCCAACATTTACGCAAATCAAGTAATTACAATTTCTGCCTTTGATGGGATTGCTCCTGTGCCCCAGGTTACTACATGCTTATCTCTTAGTGGTTTCAATTAATTGCATGTGAACACGTCAATCCAGAAAGCTGTTCTAAAAATGTATGTTACTTAATGATGGTATTACAGAATCAGCCCAAGATCAGAACTGTATGAAAACTAGAATAATTTGCTAGATGAAAGAAAAGGTCACATCTAAATGCTCGAGAAATGTATTCTTCTTAAAGGACTTTTTGGTGAAGGAAATTTGAGACTTCTGAAGCCCACCTGAAACTCAGACCGAGGAACGCCAAAGAACCAGGCACACATCTTCAGTGACACGAAAAACCAGGCTAGGGCTCAAAGGAAGCAAGTGTCTCTCATATATCTCAAAACTAGGAATTCATAAAAAATATTGAATTAAAAATAGCTGTTCTCACAGACTCATGCCTCAAATCTCAACAGAAAGAAAATGTGGTGATGAAAAAACAGAGATAGACATCAGGTATTTTGCCTTCTGTTTATGCAATTGCCACACAAGGAAGAAGTCTGTGATCTTGCAAAAAGTTCTCTATTTTTCTATGACTCTGCAACTTTCTTTTATGACAATGAAGAAATTAATTTTATAACATGCAGGCTAATTAGACTGCAACAAATGCTCTAATAATGAACATTTATCAAATGTCAAGTGCCATAAAAAGAGAGAGAGAGACTTATTTTAACAATTTATTTGCAAAGGAAATGCGTGAAGACCCAAAAGGCCTGACATGATTTTTACTGGCCTATCAGGCGATCTGAAAGTACATGAGTACAAGGAGAATCTGAGATTCTATTGTTATTTCCAGTATGTCATATAAACCACAATCAAAATTTTCCAAAACAAAGAGGGCAATAACCCTCTTCTTGAATTTCCTATCACTGAAATAAGCAGATTTCAGCTGTTCTCAGCTTCACCAGGCTGAACTGAAATAGAACAGTCCTGTCTGTAATTATAAATTCATAAATCATTCATCCAAATTGTGTATTTTTTGTAATTCAAGGTAGGCAGGATGTGTTATAGTAACTTACAAATCCAATCCATGACCTCCTGTGTTTTGAGAACAGTGCCAAAGATGGAGCTGGAAAGTGAGTGTCTTGATGTTACAAGACACACTGAGAATTTGTGAAATACGGTTTGGAAAGCATTGCAGAGTGGCAGCCATGCACAGGAAATTTGATATGTAACAGATTTAGAACAGTTATAAGGAACAACTTCCTTTATGATGACGTCTAGGAAGTCATTTATCATCTCACAGAGGAGTCTGGCACCTTAAAGTGTTTATCTAAGGAAAGGAAATGAACCCCTGTCATCTAATAGAAACAGTATTTGATCCATTTCACAAAGTACACTGGTCAAAGGAATTTTAAATAATCCTCAACTCCAGCATTTGTCTATACCTGCTTCTTGTCTCCAGGAAGCTCTCAATCCATTACTTTCCTGGTGTTTTCCTTTCTTTTCAATCCTTTCCTTATTTAGACAGTCTCTGGGTTTGAAGATTATCCAATATTTATTCCTTTTCAGATTAAATTTACAAATACATCCAGTTACATTGAATAAAATAGCTGGTGTACTTTAAACATACCAAAAATTTAGTTTCCAGGAAGCAAACTAAGTTAGATTCACTAAATCTTCTTGAAGTTGATCCTGCAGACTACAAGGCAAGGCAGCCACAGGGGCTACCACGTTTAGTATGTGATGCAAAGTCCATTACAGTCTTCCCACAGTCTTCAATGGGCTTTGATTAAGAGCTTATCATTGCTATGATAATACACTTCTTAACTTCAAGATATTGCAAATTCCGAAGATCATTTATGAGTCTTGGAAGCAGCGAGGAACGTGGTATGAACAGTGCAATGCTCCACTTACAGCTTTAGCAGCTTCTTTGCCAATGCGTTTATTTACGAATGATTTGGAGTGTAAGGGGATGCAGTTAACTGTGAATTCCTAAAACAATTTGGCACCAGTACTGTTCCTTTGCAGGCTCCTTGAGAACAAATCTGTACTATAGATCAAAAAGTTCATCAGCCCTAAGTGATGATTTTGACTAATTGCTGTCAAAAGCCTCTGCTTCCACAGGTACAGTATCTGTCACTACTCTCGCAGTGCGTGCCCAAGCAGCAGGCTGTGAATCCAGCACAAGCCCCAGATAACAGACCTTTCACAGCATTAATAACATTTTTTTCCAAACAAAACAAGGAAATAAGAATGTATTGTGGTGCTACACAGAGCAGGAGGGTCAGTATACCAGTTCTTGAGTGTAACTTGCTCTTCAAGTCACAGATTGGATTTGCTAGATTCAGTAACTAACTACAGACCAGTCTTGCAATGGCTCTGCTGGGGATGAGCATTTGGGTGGGATTATCATTATCATTCTTGGATTATCATTGAAGAAGCATGTTTTAAGGAGAAATTTATTTTTTTAAAATGAGCAGAGAATAAAGAGGGAAACCTGAAAGAAAGGCATGTTGACAAAAAGGAGAACAGAATGGGAATAGGTTTGGTGGGAAGTATAAAATGGAGCAAAAATAATAAGAAAGCTGATGAGGAGAAATAAGAGACAGAATGCATGAAATAGATTTATTGGTCCTTTGAGGCAGACACAGAGATTTAAAATTGATTTGTGAGGGCTGAGAAAGCCAAGGAGGAATCTGAATAAGACGCTGAGAACAGCAAGAAATTATGGTGATTCTTTTCATAGTATTAGGGATGGATGAGAAAGTAGGTAGGAAGGAGATCTGGGAAAAGACAGGGCATGGCATGATTTCAACAATAAGCTGGAAGGGAGAGGACAGAGTTTCAAGTCTTATTTGCAAAGTCTTGATAGTGATAGATTTAATATGGAAAAGGAGCAACCCTGATGCAACCCCAGGCCTGCTGTCCTGAGCTTCCAAACCATGAGGGTAAAACTAAAAGACAAGTGTGAAATTTGGTATCTCACAGAATATTTGCACTTTTTACAGCTTCATCTGCAGAAAACTAGATGGCTGTAGAATCGGTAATGGGACAAGTGCAAAAGAGGTCATAGGGAAACACCCAGGCATGTGTGTTCAACACTCAGCTGTAGCTACTTTCAAAAAAGAATTAAATAGAAAAATGGAAACTGAAAAGTTGGCACTGGTCTGGGGTCCAGGCGAGAAAGGAGAAGAAATAAGAGTTGTAGATATGATTTTTTTCTCTGTGGGTAAAAAAAATAATAATTAAAAAAATAAGTTCTGTGAAGTGCAAAAAAAATTTGAGCAAAAGTCAAATATCACCTTCTGGCCTCAGGGCTGTCTGGAAAAGGCTGACTCATGGTGGCTTCCTAAGAGACTATTGTTCTCTAGTACAGCAGACACTAAGTACTCCTGTGAAGTGACTAGATAATAACTGAAACAGGTTGAATTTGTAGTTTTGGGACAATATTGATTACCTTCTCAGGTAATGTGGGTGAAGTCTAGATCCTCCAAGTTTCCCTTTCACTAGGGAACCACTGCATAGAAGTGTTTTCCTTAAAAAAATAATAAAGAAATAAGAAAACATTCTCAGTTCTCTTTCTCTCTTTTCTCCTTTACTTAAGTCTCTGTTTCCACAGTGTGTCGTAGCTCATCATGACCACCACTGCGTGATCCCTTTGAGTTTGCCACCTTTAGGAATCTGCAGCCTTCAAAAAGCTTATGATACTTTCAAAATCCCAGCTAGTCCTGACTGACTGGTTCAGCAGCTCCTCTTGGCTACCCCACAGGATTTACACCTCTTGGACTCTTTGCTTTCCTTTGTGGAACAGACAGGTGCTGGGACAGTCTTTGATGCTTTGTTCTCAGTGGTAAATAGCTACTCAGCATGTTCTGTACCATGGGTTTACAGGGTTTATTCTGAGAAATTCCACTACATATTCACTGCCCTTTTCCTTTCCTATCTGTTATGGCCATTGCTGTTATCTGCCTTCCACCTCCCCCTAACTTTCAAATAACGATTTTCTGAAGAATGTAATTATCTACCTAAGTATCTCTCACTCTGTCCATAACCCCTTTGAATCACTCAATAAAAGCTGTGTAAACATTTTTAGGAACTGCCAAAGGAAGGGAAAAAAAACCCAAAACCTCCTTCCCTGTACCCTGGTCTTGGATAGAACCTCACCAGATTGTGACAGGTTTTAATTATTGACATTTTTTTATATGCTTCTCCCTTAATCTGGAGAGAGAGCTATCTAAAGCCAGCAAAGTGACGAATCAGCTGTCTGACATAACTTGTTCTTTTCTCTAAATTTCAGTGGTAAAAGCTCATTTGGCTGTGGTTCTCCCACCTGGCTGAACTGTCCTCCGCTGGCCTTTACTTGTCTTTGTTTAGAACAACAAATGAGAGATAGGAGTTAATCAGGGACATGCATTGTTGAACAGGAAAAGCGTGCTGAGTCCAACAAGCCTTTTACATTTATCTCTTCTCCATGTTCCTGCTGTGCCACTAAGTCCGTAAATCCACTCTCTCAATTAAAAAACCTCTGTCTTTCCCACAAGTCATCAAATTCTTTTTTTCTTTAATGACCTTACTTGGCAAATTACTCCTGTGTTTACTACCTCAATGAAATCTCAGAGTGTGAATTCTCACTCTGGCCTTAACTTTCCATCTCCATTCTACTTGTATCCTTCTCACTTTAGTTTCCTGCTCAGTTTTATGACTGTCCTTAACACATTTTCAGTACTTCTAGAACTAAACCTCTTTATTGTCTTCAAATAAATAATCTGATCCCTTCCCCCTTTTCTCTTTAGTTTTCTCCTTTTCCACCACTAGGCCCTGGCTTATGTTTCAAAAGGTTTTTGATGATTTGTAGCAAGCAAAGATTCCTGAGAAAGGCTGACTATTTAGCTCTGTGAAATGGGTGCTATGGCCAGGCTGCATATTGTTGTCATGTAAGTCTGCATAAACCCAGAATAATGCCAGTGAAATCAAAGGAAATAGATTTTAAGTTACCTATCTCACATTATACCTGTCAAACAGTGAGTTTTATATAATTTCAGAGGAAAAGAAGCCAACTTGAGTAGTCTCACTGAAGCTCTTATTGTAACACCTTTAACATCTAGGAAAACCCATTCAGCCTAAAATTACATTTAGGCCTAAATGTAATTTTTTTAATGCAAAATATTCTCTGTTCAAATTAATATTTGGTATAAATCCATCAATTTTTGTACCATTTTTATTCTTCAAGTCTGTACCCATAGTAGAAGTGGGCCTCTTGTCTGCTTCAAGGATATTTTATGCAACTGTGTAATCTGAATGCAAATAAAATCATTTGTTATCACTTCAGTGTCAGGCTTTCAATACAATTAATAAAAAAAAATTCAAATCCTTTAAAATCTCGCACCATCCATCAACATTTCAATGCTTCCAATTTTAGCATCTGCCAGCTTTGATTGTTGGCACTTTCCCATCACGATCATTTCTACTGTACTCATCATTCAGTCCTCAAGAGTAAGGGGTTAGAGAATGTCTAAATATATCCTGAAGGATATCACTAATTTCAGTCACTTCCCTGGAAACTCAGACACTGCACATTCTGCTCAGATGTTTGTCCACCTCAGACCGTTCAGCCTTTCCACAGTTGCTTCCCCTTCCCACCAAGCAATGTAACGTTCCTACTCAGGAGCGCAGGGAATGTGATGCGGCTGTCCCAGAGCCCTTCACACACTTTCTGCTCTCTAATATCAAAAGTTAAACACTAGTAAGATAATTCTGTCATTGCCTGGTAGTGACTGAGAAAATTATTTCCTTAATGTTTTGGTTCCTCGTGTACTTTCTGCCTACTCTGTATCTATAAATAGGTTTCGTGTCATTTGAGCAGGGAACTACAGCTTCACGCTCAAGGTTTATTTCTGTTCCTCTAATCAACTGGTAATAGACTATGTTGTAACATTCCTCTGTATCAAAAGAAGTAGTCAGCATTTACTTTTGCTCCAGAGCCTGAAGACATCCTAACTGCTTCAGAAAGGAAGTAACAAACCTATTGCCAGAGAACATATAATCTGCCATCACCAGGTTAAAGGATATGTAACAGCACAGAGTAGGTGAGCAACAGAAAATCGAGAGAATGGTTAAACATAAAAAGATAACAAAATCAACAATGGGATAATGTTTTTTCTGAGCAAGGCCATGGCCAGTATCACTGAAGCTATCTGAATGAGCAATTAGTCACATTCACTTCTCAGTGGTTTATTAAGAAAAGATGTACTTCTGAGTATTTGCCTGCACCACTAACATTGTTTCTTGTGTGAGAAATCATAGAATCATAGAATGGTTAAAGCTGGAAGGGACCTTAAAGATCATCTAGTTCCAACCAATAACTCTGAAGAGTTTGGAAAGTGGTAAAGGAGATAGCTTAGTCCAGAAAGAATTTTCCAAATGAGAAGGACAAGGCACGAGGAAGAGGGGAGTTGCTCACAGATGAAGCAGAGAGCTCTACCAAGGACACCCACTGGTGCCACGTGCTGAGTCCCCTATGCAAGATCACGAGGATGAGCTTTAATAGGAGCTGGGATTTCTTCATATTGTTTTCTCCTTGTTCACAGAAGTTTACTTGAAAGAATTGTAAAAAATCTTTTCAGTTCAACACACGATGTCCTCCTGCAGTCAGATGGTTTGAGGTCAGGAGTGTTCCTGTGTAACACTGTGCTATCTCTGTAGATGATTGACACCGGGCAAGACTGCATAGCCTTGGCAGAAGGGCCAGGGCAGCACTGCTGCATTATCTGTAGGAACACGACTCCTTCATTTCCTCATGCTGAGAAAAGGTTGGGAATAACAATCCAGCCCCTACTCAGCAAGGCCTCAGTCCTCTCACAACCTCTCTAATCTGCAGCATATTTAAAGATCAGACCACCTTCAAAGAATCACTTGACTTTATCTCTCCCAGTGTCTGTTCACACTGTCCTGGCCAAACTATTTTACTGCATTTTATCTGCAAACTCACTGTGACTCATCCTGAATGCGGACACCCCCTCCTACTGCTGATCATCTGTCATCTTTCTGGTTCAGCTCTGTTTCTGTTGCTATTACTGTAATTGCAATGGCATTTGCTGTAGTTAAAGATGAAATACAGCTTCCCACAGTAACCTTCAGTTCTCATAATTTCTTATGCATGTTTTATTCAAGATTTCTAGGTCTGGCATTAGTCCCCTGCCCATGCTATTCAAGATGAATATCTGTGGTTTTATATCTGAAAAGCGGATAGCCTATGGTATTGTTGTTTTCATCTGAGAATGTTCAAAATCAGATCCTGAAAGCAGGCTACTTAGTAATTTTCAATGTCTAAATGTTTAGTGTTGTAAGTTTTTCTCAGGTGTTTGATCCTTTTTCACTAGCTCCTTTTTTTCCTGCAGCATAACTTACAGACCAGTTTGTTAAAGATTTATTTGGGACAAGCTGCTTATCTCCATATCAAAGAATTTACAAGTTACTTAGCCCTGGCCTGTATGGGGGACTGTTTGCAAACTCCTCAGTGGGGAAGACCACCTGGATGGGGAGGTTGTAGCAGAGCCTGAGGAGCAAGAGATGCCAAACACTGTAACTGCCTCTCCACTTCAGTCAGAATTGGTCTCTTGCTGTCCAGAGGACTAAACACTTCTAAGTTACTCCTTTGCGAAGAAGAGTACCATGTACCTAAAGAACAGCAAGAAGTATCCATCCCATAGGGGTAAATACCTGTAACACTGAAAATAAACAGTTTGCTGTACCTGTAACATGAAGGTGGGAGAGCCTACCTAATATTTTACTCATTCTGGAAGAGGAGTGAGTGTATTATTAGTTTGCAGATACAAATTTTGTAAAGTCTCCTCGAGGACAGGAAAATGAGACAGACAAACCTCAGACAGACAATCCTTCTGACCAGGATTTATTGAAAATCTAGGGACCAAGAACTGCATTTTATATGGTCACAAGACAGAAACATTCATATTGCATTTACTATTTGTCAGTAAGAAATTAAGTGAACCAAGGCCAAGATTCAGTAAAGCATGTAAAACCTTGTTTAACTCTATCTTTAAGCACCAAAGCTTTTCCTAGCATGTCTTCTTTAGACCCACTCTAAATCCTATCGCCCTCATTTTCACATAGGCATAAGAATTTTGTTGCCTCTCTGTGAAAAGTTATGCCAAAATATACATAGTCCAGAACAATTCAGAGGCAAGATACTTTTAAACTACCATTAATAGCCTTCCCCACTGTCCTTCTACACAGTCACAGTATCTGAATCTGTCTTTCAACAGATAAGCAATGTTTTGACACTGTTTTTTCATTGCAAATCTTACCCACAGCAACAAATTAAGCCCAAAGGAAAAGAAGTTAAAGTTAATTTTCTGATTGAAATAAGAATTCCCATGCTAAACTACAGTGTGTGAATCTTGCCAAGAGGTGTCAAGCTCCATCTACTGGTTATTAAAACTAACTTGTAACTCAGCATGCTGAGTTTTGGGTCTATCTACATTAAACAGACAAATAGATTCATTCTTTAGAGAATTCCATCCCAGATGCATTATGCTATATGTTAATATATCTTATTTAAATATTATCTGTATTTTCAAACTATTACATGTCATTTGCTGCATCTTTCATAACTACTGCATGAGATGTTAGGTTACACATAAATAGCATTTTCCATGCAATTAAATCAGAAAGGATTCCAGTGTTCTGTTTCTTATGGTACTCACATCACAAAGAGATTTCCACAAGGCTTTGACCTGCCTAATTCATTCTTCCTGTTTTCAAATATAAAATCACAGGAACTGGAAAAAAATGCAATGATTATTTTGAAGAAAGGCAAGGGACTTGTAGCTGCAGTTTTTATGTCAAGTGGAACTTTGCATAAACAAGAGATTACAGTACATCAGGCTAAAGTCATACTGACTAATGGACACCATTTCAATTGTATGGAGTTATGATAAAATAAAATCAGTCAACTAAAAAAAGAGAACAGCAATGTCCATGTAATAGGCATCATGCAAATTCCAATCACCTTCAAGATACTGAAGATATACAAGGTTTGGAGAAGTGTATTTCTCCCTGAATCACATACAATGAGTATCATAGATTTTCAAAGTCACTGAGCCAAAAAAGAGAAAGAGATAGAGAACAGGAACAGCGCTGCCAGGAATCTGGTGTTCAGAAAACTCAACAATCAGAAAAGGCTGTGATTAGTGTTAATAGAACATAACATCCCATCCGTTTCATGTTTATTTACTTTTAAGGGAACATTCTTGCCTTAAATTGCATCCTGTTCCAAAAAAAAAAAGCTGCTATGCTGAAGTCTTACATTTACCAAGATTAAGAAAGTAGGTCGACAAAGTCCCATTAATCTGCATCACGTGTCAGCTGAGTGGATGTACGAGCTGCAGTTGTGACCAGGACTTCCTCCCTGCTCGTCTGTCCTAGGTGCTGCCTTGTTCCCTTTCTCAAATCCCTTCTGCTCCCTTTGCAAATCTCATCCTGCATGAAGCTGGAAATCCAAATCCCTTCTTGTTTTTCCTGTCATTTCCCTGTGATTTTCACTGTTGACCATCATCTTCACCCTCCAACCTTCTCCCCCTTAGCTTTTCTGATTCTGCCCTCTCCTGGCTAGTCTCCCTCCTTGTTACATGTTTCCTCCTTCCCGATACAAGAGTCAAGGAGAATCTCACAAAGATCAGCTCTTGACCCATCTTTCCCCGCTCTATATTTATGTATCTAAATATTTGTAGTTATTAGAAAAGCGTTCATCACATCTGAAAAATGCTGGTGACTACATTAGTAATGTATCCGCTGTTTTTCAACCAGCTTTATTCTCTGGGGAATCCCATTCCAAAGCCTGGGGTCATCCATAATATCTTCCCTATTTTCTTTTCTCAATCTTAGGAACAGCAGCAAGGTCATTTCTGTCGCTGAGGACAACACTCTGATCATTAGTTTTGACTTCAGCCTTTTAATGGTGTCTAAAAGCCCTGTAATGATGCAACTCAGAAACCAAAAACCTTTAACTGGGAGAGTTACAACTGGAACCTGTTCACCTTAAATTCCCAGGGTAACTAGCCCCAAAAGTTATGTCCAGAGGGCAAATAAGGTCCTTGGTAGCTGAACTTCCCAGAGCAGGTTCCTTGCTTTGACAGCTTTCTGAACTGGAATGAATCATCCGTGTATATTCTGAAATCTCAGTCATTTCAAATGTTGATATTTTGCTATAATTTTCAGATTTGAAATGGGCTTTACCCTTTTTTTTTAAGTAATAAAATATTAGCAGTCAAAACAGTAGTTAAAATAATTGTCAGCCCTTTTCAGGGCTGAAGGACTGGTTACCCATAAAGGCAAACTTTATTATCAGTTTTATAACACTGTCAATGGGAAGATTAATAAAAATACCAATTGAATATATGGTGAAAATATAAACAGGTTTTCTGTTTTGTTGTTGGGGGTTTTTTCCTGTATTTCTGTTTACCTTTTGGTTTAGACATTCATTTCAACAAAAACTCAGTAAAAATTAAACCTATTTTGGCCAGCTCTGCTCTTGGCAGATGCTATCCTGTCACCCTTTATCTGTTCCAAATCTTTGGCAAAGTCATAAGCCTAGACTTGCTCATGTCACTCCCTTGATATTGTTACTCTTCCTCCTCATTCAGTTTAGCTCAAAATCTGTCTCTGAAGTGACACCAGACCTTCTTACTGAGCACAGCAACTTTTCTCAGGCTGGCTGCGGAGTCGTGTTTTCTAGATATGTCCCTGATGGTCATAAATATAATTGTCCCATTCATTTTTTTTCCTTTCCATTTTTATAAACCAGATAACTCTTGATGAAAAAAAGACTCGATATGGTAAAACTTAATATGTAAATTTTACACTCCAGTTCTTTTAGTTTTTTTCTTGTTCCACTGTTCAGTATTACTTCACCCACCTTCGTTAATGCCATGGAAATATCTGATATTTTAAGGATTTACCTGTTGCAGCCTCTGACTGCCTGAAGCTTCCTGGAAGACACATAAGCATTTATTCAGCTGTAGGTATGAAGCTAATCTCGTTCAAGAAAATGGGACTCACCAAGTGGAACTCTAGTTTAATACTGAGATCCTTAAATAGTCAAAATGTGAAATAAGCTGAATAAAAGGAGCATATTTTGGTAGTTTCATAATATTGAAACAGTATTCCAGTCATTTTTCTCAGAGTGCTCACTGGGAAATGTTAGTATTTCCAATCACATAATTTGTCTTTGCTAAGAGCAAAATTCTCCTTTAGTATTTCCCGGAGCAGCCTCAGGCACCGATAATTTCAGAAGAAGAGAGCTCATAAGTCAAATATGGGGAGCAACAGTGCTCTAGTATCCAAATAACTTTATGCTCTTCATTTTTGCTTTGCCAACTTGTCATGAGAAGACATTTTTCTTCAGAGCAATCTGCATGAGATAGAGACAGAAATATTTGGAGAATCTGGGCCTAAAGTCATCTGATAAGGAAGCAGACCCTCTGCCTCCAGAAAATTGGGGGCAAATTCTCATTATTTGTGAAGTGGAAGATGACATGTAGCTGGGCAAAACTTGTTCCTCTCCTGCCACTCAAAGCACAGCGGGATAGTACAGAATCGCAGCATTTTGTTTTCACAACTCCCATCTGCACAAGTGGACATCTCGCTTCATGGGCTTCAAGAATATTTTGATGAACCCTGACAGTTCATCAAAATAAATACAGTGTGATGAGAGAAAAATGGAAGAATAGTCAAAATACTTTATTCTCCTTTATCTGTTATCTGTTTATTCCTGTTGTCCTTCTTTCCCTTGAAAAACAAGGATTTTAAGAACTGTACTTAAAGCAGTAGTATGTAACAGGGTTTACTACAGGGTAGATTTAATGTATATTTTGCCATATGTTTTGCTGTACTTTTTCGTGATGCATATTTTAAATCTACAGCGTTTTGCTGCATATACTTTAATATGCCTAAAGTTTCACTCTGCAATTGCCTCAGCAGTTTTCTCTTTTGCCCAGATATCTTTCCCTTCCCATCTCCATCCTGAGCATTACTACAAAGCTCTCTTCATCCCACTGTGTTGACCGTGGCCCTCCTGCCTTTGAACAATTGCATGTCTCTTCTACATCAAAGAAAAAAGCCTTGTTGTCTTCACCTTGAGACCCTTTTAGAATGAAGTAGAATATATCTATGCATTCTCTCCATCTTTTTCACACTCTCTGAACAAACTTTCCCAGGGAAATTTCACTATATATTTTTTTTATTCTGATATGAAAGGTTTGACTCTAGTTAAGAAAACATACTTTGATGGAAAAGCGTTTGGCTGAAACAGTTCCAAAGCATCAGCTCTAATCATCTCTGCCTTTTAATCAACCCATGATATCAGTTTCCCACTGCAAACTTATTACATTTGCAAAAATGTGTCTGTCCTGCTTCCTCCCATGCTGTCCCTTGAACACTTACAAAACTACTTCATTCTCCTCATTCTAATCTCTCCCTTGAAATGAGGAAGGCTTACAAAAAACTAGATTCTGGTTGGATCACTTATTCTCTGACCCCACTGCCTCCTACACTGAACAGTATTATTTCATTCTTTCCCCCTTCTTGGACTGTCCTCCTCCTGCTTGCCATGGACAGGCACAGGCTGAATGATGTGATGAATGGGAAACCTTTTTTAGTCTGTGCTTTTATTGCCCTTACTATGACAGGTTTCTCATTCCAGTCTCTATAGTATCATAACCGTAGCCACAATCATGTTTATGAAATACTTTTAACTAAAGGGTAGTCAAGTTAGGAATGATGATGTGCAGAGAAATTAATAATTCTGTAGAAAGTAATGCAGCAAGAGAAAATAAACTTGCAAGTTAACTTTTAAAAAAATATCTTTGAGTGAAGCAGAAACTTTAATTTCAGCAGAAACTTTCTCTAGAAGTTTCTCAGGATTGGGGTGGAATTTCTGATTAAAAAGACAGATGCCTACCTGATCAGAATACTGATGGTAGGTTTGTATTTGTAGCATTCAATTGCAGTTCCCCACTTGGCCTAATTTGGAAAATTAAATGCACTGGATGCTGGGCTTACGTTGTTCTGAGTTTCTTCTTTTGTTGCTCCCTTAAAAATAATTATTCAGGATCTGGTTTCATTCTAGGGCAAACCCAAACCTTACCATGAAACTGCCAAATCTTTCAAAGAATGAGAAACAAGATTGTTTTAAAGCATATTCAGTAGCAAGTATCAGAATATGGTTTTGCAGGGCACATTATTCTGAACTGATTATAAGCCCCAAATTCAAGTGTTTTGTCTTTGGTCAAACCTTGGCCAGCTCTTTCCTGGAGCCCTCCTGTGCATTGTAATAGTCCTGATTACCAGTATTGGCAATCCATGATTGTATCCCATTGATTTTCTGTTCTCTACACAGAGGTGCCATTTTACACCCCCCTACAATTAGAATGTGTATGTTGGAGTAAATAATACAATGAACTGCAGAAATATTTCATTATTTTCTAGCATGGATGCAAATTCGTGTCACATGTATCTGCAAAACATCCTTTGTGTAATCATAGAAAATGAGCTTGCTAATCTAGAACACTAATTGGGTGCATATATTAGTGTGTTGGTAGGCAGATGCATGCAGGATTTCAAATCTAGGCCAGAGACAACCCAAAGTGAAAATCATTCATATTGCATTTCATATTTAAATTCTTTGATCCCTTCCTGCTTTAGCCCTCTGAAAATTCCAGTGTATGTTTTGCACCTGTCCAGCACCAACTTTTTACAAATCATTGGCGGATGAAAAAAAAGTCCTGAGTTGTACCTGTATTAGCAGAAAACAAAAAAAAAAGGAAATTTTGGAGATGTGAACATCCATAAAGGAAATCAGTTTCCTCTGACTGTAAAACGCACCACTAATGGTAATAAATGTAAGTTTCTTGTTCTGAAGATTTTTTTTTTCAAAAAATAATTTCTTTTTTTTTCCCAACAAAATATAACTAGTTGGCAAATGTTAGTTTTCTAACAAGAAACATATATTTCTATTCCAAATGAATATTTAAAAAGGAAAGACCATTTTTGTGTAATTGTTTTACATCTTTTTTTGTCAATTTAGGAAATGAAAGCTTAGGTTGAAGTGTTGGTTTGAAACAACAGATGTAAATGTTCAAATAAATTGTTTCTACATTGCAGAGAAGAAAGCTTTCTAATTTCAATTCTAGCTAAAGATCAAGTCAGTTTTGAAATAATGGCATTTTTATGAGACAAAAATTATCTTTCTCTAAGAGATATTAATAAAAATATAGGACAAAGAGATGATAAAGGAGAAGACTCACTTTCTAACGATTTGAAAACTTGCTAAAAATCAGTTATTGTGGTGACAATCTATAGCTGCTGCAATACCTGTTTGTGTTTAATCTTGAGTAAGACTCTGTCAAAATGTTTTTCTGTAATTTATTTTTTTTTCTGTGCATAAAAATGGATATAGTACACCTATTACTGTCTACACAAAAATCACTGTCTGCAAAAAACCTTGTCACTATAAATTCAGTCATTTTCAAAAGCATTCATCTTGGTACCCAGATTCTTCCTGCTGTCACCAGATGGCAGCCTCCACATTTTTCAGTGAAATGCAGGTTTTTTATGTGAAGTTAACGTTGACCTTCGTGCACATTTCACTTTTGAGGCGATTTCTTTGCTATATACACTCTTCCTGACTACATCTCCATCTCAGTGGTCTAACATGATTTCTACCTAAACCCAGTCTGCATATGGCCAGTTTCAGGTCAACTCCTTCTGCTGTCTGCAACACTTTCAACTGACATCTCTCCTTCTTCATTGCTAAAAGCACTGATGCCTGAGTCATAAGCTGGGATGATTCAGTGTATTTCTTTGGTCCAAGTGAAGGCCAAGGATGGACAATTCATTAGATAAATCCTGGAGACCTTACCTGGGACTTGACACCCTCTTTTCTGTGCTCATATGTGAAGAAGTTTGTGTGCTGTGGTTGCAGTGGCGTGTGCTGTGCGTGCAAAGGAACAGTGTTGCAGGAGCACCACTGCACTACACACTGAGCTGCTCCTTCCTCCTCTCCCCTGTGCCTCACCCAGCAGGATGAATTTGGTGAGGAAAGAAAGGCTTATCTCTCCTGATCCTCTTCATGCGTGTGAGCATGTGCCTGTTACCAGTCCTTCTCGCTGTTTCCTTCTACGTGGTTTAAATGTTATTGAAGCTCCTCTGCAGCTTCAGCAGAGGAGGCTGATAGGAGGTTTCCAGCACCCATGTGAGATGAGGTACAAGGTACCTATGGGGTCAGGAGGATGCCTTCACCATGGTAGGTGACCTTGTTTTCAGATACCAGGCAAATGAAGCTTTCTCCACCCAACCCATGTAGGAAACAGCAGCTTCCCAAGGCAATGGGACTTCGGGCTACAGGAAGCTTGAATAAGCAGACAGACAGACACTTGGCAAGCAGAAATTAAACCCAAAAGCAGTACCCCAAGTTCCCTTTGCCTGGGGGTATTGTCCTATGTTTTCTGACATTTGATGAGGGAAAGGAAGCCACGAGGCATTGGGCTTCCCTTCAAGAT
>NW_010338897.1:0-646 GCF_000700745.2 Antrostomus carolinensis
GGTGGAAGTCATGCTACCCCTCCCACCACCCCTCCCACCACCCTGCCTGTCTAGGGCAGCGGGAGGATCTCAGGCCTGTCGTACACAGGCAGGGGAAGCAGTTTGGGAACCAGCTAGATGAAGAGCTCACTTTCTCTACTCTCTCTTTGCTGTAGCAGCTCTGTTGGCCTTTCCAGGATCACTTATTTGAAGCACTTTGCAGCATTACTGGCCAAGCAGCACCTCTGGCAGTGTGGTGGGGAGAAAAGCATATGGTTTGGCATATAGGAAGTAATCATAAAATGTCTACATATTTCTCAAAAGGCAAATTGCCTGAGAAGTCTGTCTGATGATAGCCCAAACCAGAACAAACTGTAATTACATATCCTTTTGGCTTGCAGTTGATATGATTTTCTCTCTGGTTTTGCAAGTGTGCCACATTTATGCTTCAGTGGCTCAACAGCCTTTTAACAAGCTGTAGAATCATTGAATCATAGAATGGTTTGGGTTCATAGAACCTCCTGATTGGAAAAGACCTCTGAGATCATCATGTCCAACCATACCTGTCCACTAATAAACCATATCTCTGAGCACCCCATCCAGCCGTCTTCAGGGATGGTGACTCAACCACCTCCATTGGCAGCCCATTCCAGTGCCTGAGAACCCT
>NW_010338898.1:0-1756 GCF_000700745.2 Antrostomus carolinensis
TCTGCTGTGTCAGCCACTCCTCCCAACTTTGCTGAGAGCCCAGTTACTCTCAAGGTCTAAGTCTTGTTGGTACATTGGTTTGGACCTGGGGCAAAATTCTGCAACATTTTGACATGCTGCAACTGTAAAACAAGCTGGATAATTCTCCTCACTCTCTTCAACGCTTATCAAAACAACAGATACGTGGGTCCAGATTCACACCAGAACAGCAGGTGGGCTTCTCTGGTGAGAGGAGTCAAGGTTAAATCCCAGCTTAGGAAGGACAAGCTGGTGGTCTTGGTACAGACAAATTAAAACGTGTGATAATAATTTTGACAAGAAAATTCAAAATGCATGGACTAAAAAAAGAAAAAGGGAAAAGAAGATAATGCCTTACTCTTCTGGGGGTGGGGAAAGTAAACTGTCGAGTTCTGTTCTGCTGTTTAGGAGAGAAAAGGATATCAACACCAAAAATAATAAATAAATAGATAGATAGATAGATAGATAGATAGATAGATAAATAGAACCCTAACTTGGTAACCTCTGTATTTGTAAATGAGCTTTGAAAATGTAACCTGACAGTTATAATGGGTCAATGCTTTTGTTCTCCAAAATCTATTTATGCAGATTTCTGTAAGAACAATTAGGTGGGCTACAAACGTCATAAACTGAAAGGAGTACAAGGTAATGAAGGTGGGTTTTGACCTTTACTTAACAGTAAATTACATCGTTTTTTTCCATGCTCTTTGTCAATGCCACTGAGATGACAACTAGGGTGGGATTTTAATACTTGGGAAAGGAAATATTTATTACTTCATATTTAGGAAATGCTACTTCATTACTTTGGAAAGCTGCCATTATTTTGGCATTTATGCTCACCAATGAAACAAATAGGGATTACTTGCATCTCTCAGAATATTGTTAACTCTGTGGGGTTCATATTTTAGAGGAGTTTTTAGATATTTAACTTGAGATACCTTAAAGAAAAAGATATACATTTATTGGATGCTTACCATATTAAGTAGCTCAAATGAGAACAGTCCAAATTCACTAGTAATTTCTAATATTACAGTCAGCATTCCCTGCATACCACATGAGGCAAATACCATAATCGTATTTCTTTTGAATTGCAAAACAGATGGATTATATCACCAATGCTTTGCCACATTTGAGAAGAGAACTCAGAATTATGCCAGTTCTTGGCCTCCACTTAATATTCAGACCATGCTCCTTTCACAATTCCACTGAGGTAGCTATGCAGATATTCATAATATTGCCTAGCACCTCTAAGAGATTCAACTGAGAACAGTTAAAGCTTGTAAACCTGAATTCACATCTTGCAGGATGTAGCCACGCTGAATTCTTAAAATACATCAGCAAAGCTCTGCCTGTAAACTGAACAATCTTCAGACTCCACCTCTATTCCTGCCTCCGAGTCCTCTTGCTTTTGATCTGTATCTCGCAATAAAACCAAGATTGCTCAACAAGGTGTTCAAACAGAACCTGGGATCTCATGTTACCACCCATGTCTCAAGACTGATGTATAGAAAAACAGAAAGAAGTGATATAAAGGGAGATTGGTGCGGGTGACACGCTGGAAGGATGGGATGTCATCCAGAGGGACCTTGACAGGCTGGAGAGGTGGGTCTGTGCCAACCTCATGGAGTTCAACAAGGCCAAGGGCACGGCCCTATACCTAGGTCAGGGCAACCCCAAGCACAAATCCAGGCTGGGTGAAGAGTGGCCGGAGAGCAGCTCTGAGGAGAAGGACTTGGGG
>NW_010338899.1:0-2848 GCF_000700745.2 Antrostomus carolinensis
CGAGATTGCACAGATTACATCATGGAGAGCTGCCTGCGCTTCAGTGTAAGAGTCTCCTCCTCACGTCAAGGCGGGTCGGAGGAGCGATGGCAACAGGTCTGTCCATCGGGGTAGCGATGCCTGGACCCCTTGGGAAGAGGGTAGTGGTGGGGAAGTGGGTGAAGGAGCCATCCCCGTGAGGGACACAGGCGGGACAGCCTGTCAGGAGAGCCGACGAGATTCTCCCCGTGCTTCACTCTGAGCAAGGACCTGCATGTTTTGCTCTGAGGAGGTAAGTAAGTTGCTCAGTATCTCCCAGGACCAAACCCCAAACAGCCTGTTCTTTCCATCTTACCATAGCGTCCCTCAGCCTGCATTGCTCATGCTCTCTGATTTCCCAGCCCAATAGACAAGCCAAATTTCACCCTAAATTCTCAGCCTTTATCATCCTGGTTTTGGAGCTTACACAAAAAACCCAGCCCTCCATTTCTTCCCAGAAAAAATGAGCTCAATTCCAGTCAGATCTGAGTATCCAGAATCCATTTGGTTCTCTGACACTCCTAGAGCAAGGAAGTCAGACAGTTATTCCCTCGAGTGTGCCAAAGAACAAATCCCTCACCAGTGATAACAAATGTATTTCCCAACCCTCACATCCCGGAACACGCCTACGCTCCTGACTTTGACTGGGGGGTGTCAGCTCGCGGGGGTTTGTGTTGCACCTCTCAGATGGCAAATACACAGGTTGTTGACCACAGTTCCTCAAGACTTCCCTAGATTGTCTGAGATGGTCAGAGGGTTGAGGCAAAGCTTTGTCTTCTGGTATATCCTGCTCTCAGTTCAGTCTTAATGTGGTAACTGTTGCTGTCCCCTGGCCCAGAGCTGCAGCTACAAAACCATCTTTGATTTTCCTCCACATGATACCAAAGGAAAAATAATAATTGATTGTAATATTAATGAGCTAGAAAGCAAAACGGTCCAGAGTTAAAGGCTTGGTCTAGGTAGTACTTGAGATCCACATTCAGATCTGATTTTAGGAAATTCCTGCCTGTTACGAACAGATCTCCTGTGGGGAAATACAGGGCTCTTCAGATCTGGATCTAAAAGCAGATGACATGTAGGGAGTCCATTTTCAAGTGGCATTGGATGCTGTTCAGATTACAGCATGATTAGAATAAAGCCAGCCACTCTGTTTCCTGCTTCCAAATCCTTTTTTTTCCTTTCTGGTCTTCAGTACCACTGTGGATGATGGGCCAAATCCTTTGGCTGGCTCCCATCAGCTGAGAATCTGACCGGCCACTGCAGCACTGTTGTTGTTGTTGAAGATAAAAGATGGTTTTAAGCAGAATGTACCTGTGTTCCACATGAATCAGTAATATCCTGGGAGGCTCAGTGAAGGAGGAGATGGAGATTGAGCAGTACCTGGTGACCTTGCAATGCATTAGTCACACCACGAAGAATGTAGACGGGTGTACGGGTAAAAGAAGATGTCACAGCCGTGCTAGTGCCTGGCCTTGAACACGTCTCTGTGAGAGAGTTTCATTCAGGAGCCAAATCTGGACACCTTTGCTCTGGCTTTATCCAGGAAAAGCAGAAATTTGGGGGAAATGTGAAAAGGATGGGAGCTGAAACTGCAAATAGCATCTTATGGAAAATGCTGAGGGGTGCCTGTGTCCCTCCAGAACACACATCAAAAGGACAATGACACTTGGGTACCCAGTTCCCTCAGAAGATCCTACTAGGCAGGAAACCCGGAGTAAGGGACTGAGGCCAGTGCTTGTGGCTGTTATTACCCCAGCTTGATCTCCTCAGCCTTCATTTTCCTTTTACCTCACTTGCTCACCAGGACTCTGAGCATTTGCTCTCGGTTCAGTCTTAACGTGGTAACTGCTGCTGTCCCCTGGCCCAGAGCTGCAGCTACAAAACCATCTTTGATCTTCCTCCAGCTTTTGCCTTTGAGTTCTCTGCTCTTCAGTCAAATGGAGAAAAGCTCCACTGGGGTTAAAGAAATGGGCCACAAGGAATGATGAGGAATAAACCCTGCAGCTGCATATCTACAAAGAACAGCCATGTGGTTGCAGCTGTGGTGAGTCCACAAGTGATGACAAGTGTACAGGTGCTGTCTGTTTTCCTGAGAGCTGTTGCCTCTTCTTTTTAGAGGTATCAGGCAGGAATTTGTACTCATGTCCTTTCTGTGCCATCTAACCAGGAATTTTGGTCAGCAATTTCAGTTGAGACTTCAGAAACTTGATTTTCAAAGGGATCTGAGTTGTGAACATTGAGGTGTTACCTGAGTCAAGACCAAACTGACTCAAGCCTGAGCTATTCATTCCAAAGATGCATTTGAAATGTAGGGCTTACTGCGAGGAGAGACCTGGAAACTCACTGCGTCAGAGGCAGATTCATTCTCTCTGCCTTTTTCACCTTGGGAGACTCCTCTGCCTCGCTCATTTGCATTCGAAAGTCCTTTCTGTGGAAGAGGGAATTGGACAGATTTTTCTCGTGGAGAAAGCCTGGGATGAACTTAGAAGCCACAACAGGAAAGGTCACAATTTTATTTAATTATTTCAAGTTGTTTTCCACCCCTTACTCAGAGCAGTCCTCACGGCTCGGTAATTAGCAAGGAAGCGAAGGGGGAGTGAGCTGGACTTTGGCCCTAAGTGACCTGATTCATACAACATGTCTGATTAATGCACCTGGTCACATGGCAGCTGCCAGCGACTTGTTGCTGGGCATCCAGAGGTTTCCAAGGGAACCGCTCCTTCTCCTGCCGATGCTCCTCAACAAGTGCAGGAAAGCCGCAGTTTGGAGGGTTTGACGTCCAGCTGGGCGGAAGATGGGAGCAAAGGTGTGCAGAGAAACACCCCAAAAT
>NW_010338900.1:0-499 GCF_000700745.2 Antrostomus carolinensis
GCTTCTCACAGAAGCCACCCCTATGACCCCCGCCCCACTAGCAAAACCTGGCCAAAACCCAATACAAGTGCATACTGCTGTTCTCTGAGAGCTCTACCAAAATTTCATTAAAGCACTTATTTGACTACAGTACTAGTGAATGTAAAAAATGCAATTACTACTTTTCATGAAATCAAGTTTCAGAATATTTCAGACAAAATACTGATGATTCTGAGTGTGGAATATTCAAACTTGAATGAGTTGGCTTTGATAATCTGTCCCCAAGAAATTTGTATATGGAGCAAGCTCAGATATAGAATTAACAATTTACACAATTGATACTAAGGGTTTAAGATTGTTCTATCTAATTTTCTGCAATAATCTCTTCAAAAACCTGAAGTGACAAGATGGTAAATTGTGACCAAATTTGTAACCCAAGTAAAAGGTGGATTAAATAGAATTATTCTAGCCTGAAACCATGGTTCAGAGGAAATTCACGTTGAATGTCAGTTTGGAAGAC
>NW_010338900.1:539-1646 GCF_000700745.2 Antrostomus carolinensis
TTAAATCCTCTTCCTTACTATCTTATTGATCTGGAACTAGTTTTCACTGAGCTAGTCACAGTGGTAGGGGATATAGCTACCCTTAAATTTTGAAGGTATTCAGAGTATCCAGATTGTTTTGTTTCAGACACAGTTCTGACTGGTTGCAAGTAGGGACTCCATTGCATGAGACTGATCCCCCCAAAGTTTCAGTCCTGGGCAAAACTGTTTACTGAAAACAAGACAAATCAGCGGAGGGAGTGGGAGATGGAAAAGGGACATAGCTAATGGAAATGCGGGCTGAGCAGCACAACTGGGAATTGGAGTAAATATTGCTCATTAAGAGAGAAAGCCAGGAATAGACCAGAATGAGTGAGGATGTTCAGAGTAAGCTGTACTAGTAGTCAGATACTGAGAACATCAGTGTGTAACCATCCCTCACGTAGCTGCTTTTCACAGTTTCTCCTGGATGGTATGGCCTGGCTTTCTGCCCTCACGATCCTTCTTTTTCATTATCTGCCCTTATGATCCTTTTACCCTCCTCAGGTGGTTTGGGTGAAGAAGGCAAAACCAGCCCTTCTACTGCCGGAATGAGAGATACTCACACTCTTTCCCACTGAGTTCTGAGTTTGTTCAGGGAGGGATAATTCAGAGTAAGGTCTGTTTTCCATCCTCCCCGTGATGCTACTCTGCTCGTTGAAGTAGCTCGCTTCTGCTTCCTCTGGCTGAGTTTCTGGTTGGCTTGATCACTGACTGTTCTGGGTGGCTACTAAATGAAACTATTCATAAACATCTGACTTCTTGTTAAAAACTCTCATTTCTGGAGTAGCTTCCAAAATTCACAAAACTCCACGCTAAATTTAGGTGCTCAGGGGTTTTTTTTCTCCCAAAATGCAAACATATACCTATATATGGATAGTGCAAAAGAGTGTCTGTGTGTGTGTGTGTGTACAAATATACTTGTGTATTACATGCTGGATGTGAAAAGGAGTGTAAGCCTGGTCCACGTGGTGACAAAAGAGTTATGCCGTTTATATAATTCAGGACAGGATTTCACCCATAGCCTCTGAAAATTAGAACTATTTAAAATGCCTGAAGCTTGGCATGTCAATTGTTAGACAATTTTGT
>NW_010338901.1:0-5142 GCF_000700745.2 Antrostomus carolinensis
CTTCCAATCTAAACCATTCTGTGATTCTATAATCCAGGGCTTGCTCCGCCCTGCTTTCATTTACAATCTCTCCACTTACAAGGAGTCTGTGATTTGACTTGACCATTGATCTTGACAAGAAATATGCTGCATTTTTTGGAATCTGCCGTTTGCTCTCCTGAAATATCACCAAAACACGGTGCTGCTCATTATCAGGGATTATAAAAGGTTTCTGTGGCGTGTGCTTGTTTCTTACGAAGTGATGGATATGATGAAAGATACAGAAGGCACAAACCAGCAGTTAGAAGAGACATTTGAAACTATTAGAAAATTTTATTAAAATTGCAGCAATTTCAGTAAAAGCAAGCTAAGAATAAAGCAAATGTGAGTTCAAGCTTCTGGCTCTACAAAAGGGCTCTCAAAATCTTGTCTTACCATTTTCCATCAGTTTGCATCCCAGTGTGTTCCTGACACTTGTTGTTTTCTGGAGAGATGAGGAAGGGGGGAGAAGGTTTATAATGGGTTATTTATTTGTATGTCTTTATAAGTGTAAGACTGATGCCTGGTGTGTATGGAATTCAAACAAGCCTCACTAAAAAAAGTTACAGGATGGTTCAGTGGTAGGACATAGGTTTTTGGTTCTGGAGACTCCTTTGGCAGCTCCTTGGGCAGTTCAAGCTCGAGCTGCGGCCTCAGCAGTGCCCAGTCCAGGGGGAAGAGAACTTCCCTGGTCCTACTGGCCCCGATAGTGCTGATCCAGGCCAGGATGCTCTTGGCCTTCTTGACCACCTGGGCACTCTCTTGGCTTATGTTCAGATGGATGTTGACCACCCAGAACCTTTTTACCTAGGCAGGTTTCCAGCCACTCTTCCCAAAGACTTCTTTGGTTTGGGGCTATTTCATGGAGTTTGGGGCTTCTGGAGGTTTAGATTGCACTGTCAGCAGCTGGTGCTGCTGCTGCTTTGGGAGCAGGGTGGGGGAGAAGGCCTGTCCTGTGCTTTGGAGCAGCTCCCCAAAGCACTGGCAGTCGAGGGAGCCCTGGTGGGAACATCCATCCTGGTGTGCCAGGGGTGAGTGTGCAAAATCACCTTTGGGGAGATTTGCTAAGGTACAAATTGAGAGTCTGGTAACCACTTGAGATGTAGAGATGTTTCTCCTCCTGATGTCTCCTCTAGACACCCAGAATTCAATGCATAGTTCTTGCATACTCTGATTTCTTGTTCTTTAGGAGAAGAAAAAGACCCACTCCTCTGTCTGTCTTGCATTGATGATGTGCTGATGTTTGCAATGTGACTTGGAGACTGAGCACCATGGAGAAACCCTGACCTGGGCTGTCGCCTGGTGTCATCCAGCCCAGGTGGGCTCAGCAGTGTCAGGTTTAATGATCTCAAAGACCTTTTCCAACCAAAACCATTCAGTGATTCTATGAGTCTGGCTGTTGAGAAGCAGGGCATGGCTGTTTGCTGCAGTCCACGCGCTGCTGGTATCGAGTTCTGCTTTTCTGGTTGCAATTCTGGGTAAAGATTTTACTATATTAGGTTTACTCCAAAAGGGTCAGTTTGTAAAAGATTCAGAAGTAAGATTATCTTTCTGTTTGGTTAAAATATGTACATGCATCTGATTATGTCAATCATGGGTGAAAGTTGTTGTGAGAATACGCTTCTGGTACAACTCCTACGATACTAGGGGTTGTAGTAACACAGTTTGCATTAAAAAAAAAAAAGATAATAAAAAGAATTAGACAGACAGAAAATGATGAATCACGGGAATGATGCTGGTCACCAGGAGTGAGCGTGGCCACAGCACACCCACCCGCTTTGCCATTTCAGGGTGCCCAAAGACATGGACCTTTTCCAGTAAAAACACTAACATCACTGCCTAACGCATCCTGACAACCTGGCTTGTGAAAAATTAAGAAGTGAAGATTAAATATGCATGCATGCAGGAATGGAAATGCAAAATTTCTATTAGGGTCAGCCAAGGAAGATTTGTATTTTCATGTTGAACTCATTTCAATGATGTTTAATTAGCCCTGAATAGCTGCTGAGGAAGTACCTTGCAGAATTTGTTCAATATAATACTCCAGACATCAGTATTTTTGAACTAAAGAAAAAAAGCTTACAATTAATTACAGGGTATTAATTCCATAGTGTTACACGGCTGCCTATGCAGATTTTATTTTCCTCCTTGAAAAAAAAAATAATTAAAAAAATCTAGTAAAGAGTGCTCTGAGGTTATTTGAATGCCTTTTATGCTATTCCTTTTCTAAATTAAAACTGTCTCTAACACATGATAATAGCTGTAGTTAGATCAGTCTGAGATGAGTACGTGTCAGGTGAGGTTCAAGATAATTGATGCTGTAAATATCCCTGGAGTGGAAAGAGAGACAGTATTAATGGCTTGAAAATTCCCTCTGTTTGTAGGAATCTGAGTTGAGCTGTAGTAGAAAGAAGCCTGGATTATATAAAGCGCCGAGTTGATGACTTATGATGTCTTTTAAATTTGCTCTTGCTAACTGCAAGTGCTCCCCTCTGCCCACTGTACGTATCTGAAAACTTCCCTGGCATATGGCTTGGTTTCTTGGCAGCTTCTCTGGAAGATGAGGTTGTGAAGAGATTTAGTGTAGGTTGTCTCGTTATAACTAGAAATGCCCTATTCCACTTGATATCCCTCATCTGAGGAGCAGAAGGTGCAGAGGAAGGCTCAGCCCTGGGTGTCAACACGTGCAGGGGTGCCATGAGCACTGCAGAAGGCATCTCACCCAACAGCTCAAGGTCTTCCACTTAGAATAGAATCTTAGTGGTTGGAAAAGCCCTTTAAGGTCATCAAGTCCAACCATGAACCCAACACTGGCAAGTCCCCGACTAACCCATGTCCCTCAGCACGATGTCTACACCACTCTTCAATCCCTCCAGGGATGGGGACTCCACCACTGCCCTGGGCAACCCCTTCCAATGCCTCAGAACCCTTTCAGCAAAGAAATTCTTCCTCACATCCTCCTTTCAGGGAGTTGGACAGAGCCAGAAGGTCTCCCCTCAGCCTCCTTTTCTCCAGGCTCAACACCCCCAGTTCCCTCAGCCACAAGGGAACTCAGCACACTTGTGCTCCAGACCCTTCCCCAGCTCCGTTGCCCTTCTCTGGACACGCTCCAGCACCTCCATGTCCTTCTTGGAGTCAGGGGCCCAACACTGAACCCAGCACTCCAGCTGTGGCCTCACCAGTGCCCAGTCCAGGGCATGATCACTGCCCTGGTCCTACTGACCACACTATTTTTGATACAAAAACACTTGCATAACTATACATTATTTTTTAATAATTAGAGTAGCAGGATTAATAAAACTTAGATTCTTACAGATTTGTGTCCTTCCTCCCCACACCTCCCTTCCCTCTCCATAGAGCTTGCACTTCCCCTGTTAGCTCTGTGATGATGGGCTCTGCAGAGGACACCCATGGGTGCCCGGGGCCGGGGTGCTCTCTGCATGCTCGCTGGCCATGATCAGCTCATGGTGCAGCGTTTCCCTCAGCTAACCTGAGCTTTGCTCCTGTGCCAGCTTCTCCCCATGTGCATGTACCAATTTTAATGTGCTGGAGGTTAATTATCTTTGGGATCTCAATCCCCATTTGAAATTTTGCTAAAATAAACTGAAAGGCTCAGAAGGTTTTGGGGAAGGGAGGTGTGGCAGATGGGCAGTCAAGTACAATTATTTAAGGAAGCAAATCTTGCTACTCTTTAGGATTCAGCTGCATTTCCATCCTATAATAATATTGTGGTATTAATTTTTGCAGATGATGCAAAATGGTTGGGCATCATCAGTATGGAGAGAAGCAAGATGTGGACTAGATGATGCCCTCAGGGTCCCTTCCGAAGTGGATGAGATTTTAGCCTATGGTCCTAAAATGGGTTGGTTGGAGAATTTCTTTCAAGTCAGCAGAAAGATTTCACTTGTCTGGGATCGGGCGCTGGCTCTAAATATTCTGGGCAGGTTCATTTTCCTCTTCCTCTTTGCTATAGTTTGGTTTGATTTGTCATCTTCATTTACCTCCAAGGAGATTTTTACATGCCCTCCTTTTTTTCATCATCCACTCACCATTATTTATATCGTCTAATCCTGGCTTTCTTTTTATTTATCTGCTCCTAAAATGCCTGTTTTATATTCTGTTCAAGTAAAACCGGGAAGAAATACGGTCTGCTTTAAGAGGAGAGATTGCGAGAAAGTATGAGGAGCACTGGTGAGATTTCTATACTGACATATTTAATGGTAAAGAGTTTAAGTCTGGAAAATAAATGTGAATCTGGGAAGAGCAGAACAGATCCAGAGTAGGGGGAGGGAAACCTGGCACTTTCTGTTGTATAGGTATGGACTGTCAGATAGATCTATATATATCTATATTTTGGTTGAAGTGAAATGTTTTTGTGCTCATTTTAGAACATCTAAAGGCCAGAAGAAGGCAGTAAGCGAGCAGTGGGGTGTTATCAAGAGCCTCTGCACTCCCAGGCATCACTATTTGCTCTCAATATGTTCAGAATGTAGTTTTTTAAACAGGGTTTTAAACTTTGTGAGTAGCCTCTGGAATAATGTAACTGAAGCCATGAACTGGAAAATGGATGTGATCTAGAACTAGACCTTTTTAACCCAGTTTGATGTTCATTACTTGAACAAAATTAAGTTTCTTTCATTTAAAAAAAAAATGAAAGAACAAGCATTAATTAGGTTTGGGATTATGCAACTGATAATTACTTACTTACCATGTTAAAAAGTTCTATTTGTAACAATTATTGCTAGTAATGTGTCATGCACGTCAGGTCGCCTTTAGTATTAGCGCCTCTTTCTGCTGGCTTGATGGAGAAATCCTTTTGTCTTTTCTAATTTAATCTTTTCTTCTCTTTCTTTATGGGGGCAGAAAACATTAAAAAAACCCCAAAGTTACCTGTTTAAAAACTCAAGGATAATAACAGGGCAGTTATTGCAGAATTTCTCCTCAAGCAATGACATGTGTTGGGATAAGAATTTGTTGTGCTTGAAGAGTGTCCAGCTCCTGAATGCTGATGTCTGAATCTCGGGTCATGAAAGGAAAATAAATCACTGGAAAGTGAAAATCCTGTAGCAGAGTCACATGCTGTGAGTGTTTCTCAAAGAATCAGAGAATGTTGTGAGTTGGAAG
>NW_010338902.1:0-2342 GCF_000700745.2 Antrostomus carolinensis
ATTCTATGATTCTATGATTCTATGTCCCTGCCCATGGCTTGGCAGGGGGCGGGGGAGGGGAGGTGGGTGGACTGGACAATCTGTGAAGATCCCTTCCAACCTAAACTGTTATGTGAGTCCATGACACCATGAAACTGGATTTCTGGCATGTTGGGGAAAGGGCTTGTTCAAGAGATACAAGTGTTTGGATGAAGGATGCACATGATGATGCTCTGTCCTGACCTTTCTGGAACATCTTCAGGGCTGTTTGCTCTGCTCAGCCTGGCAGCTGGATCCAACAGCAAGTCAGGCCCCAGGGTGGGTGCTCACGCAGGGTGAGCTTCCCCCGGGGACAGCAGCCAGCACTGGGAAGATCAGTGTGTTCAGCTGGGCAGGTGACATTCCAAAGTTTTCTGACACATTTCCTGGAGAACAGAAGCAGCCTGGAAAGCTGAGGGTGCTGGCAGCTCAGCCACACCATCACCCTGAGCTGGCAACTCTTCAGGCAGCTGCTCAGTTTGGGGCAGGTCGCTATCCCCTGTCATCTCCTGTGTCCCCGCAGGGTGGATGCTTGAGGGGCCCTCCAGTATGGGGGCGAAAAGTGAGACCGTGCTTCCAGAGTGGGGACAATCACCCTGGACATCCCCTGTGCCCCTGGACCAGCCAGTGTCCTCTCCTGCCCCCACCAGCTGTGCCCCATCCAAGTAGGAGGACCGATGGCTCGGGACCTCCTTGCCCAGCTCCAGCACCGCAGAGTGACCACCATGGGTCCATGCTGTACCTGTGCCAGGTCTGGCACATCCCAGCAGTGTGGCAGAGTCTGGCAGAGCTCCACCCAGGGCACTGCTGTGGCATTGGCTCCGGGATGCTTGGGCACAAGAATGTGGCATGGCACGAGGAGGGTGCTGCCAGCCGTGACCTGTGGGTCTGCCACCAACCCAGGGTGTCCTCTGGGGGCTGAAGGCTGTGCTTGGGTGGGGCTGGGGTGAGGGGTGTGTCTGGTCCACCCTCCTGAGGCCATGTCACCTGGTGCCACCTGCACCCCTTGCTCTTGGTCACACTCCTCAGAGCAGCTTTTGGGCTAGAAATGCTGTTTGGGCTGTTAGAGGTGTTGGGGGTGCTGAGGGCTGAGCCTTCCCCTGGCCCGGGGGTGGCTGCTCTGTCCCTCCCATGGGACCCTCACCCCTGCTCTCTCTCCCTCTCTCCTCTGCAGCACTCGACGCTGTCACGCAAGTTCGTGGAGGTGATGTCTGAGTACAACGCCACACAAACCGACTACCGGGAGCGCTGCAAGGGCAGAATCCAGAGGCAGCTGGAGATCAGTGAGTAAACGTGAAGGGGGAACACGGCTGGGCTGTGCAAGCTGTGGGGCTCGCTGGAAAACCCAGGGGTGCACAGGGGCTGCGGGTACACACAGCAACCAGAACACAGACACGTGGTGGGACCTCACATTTCAGTGTCCAACTGCAGCCAGCAAAGCACAAAAACTCCTCTCAGATTTTCTTAAATGCGGCGGAGAGAGCACAGTGAGAAATGTTTCTTCCTTGTCTGCAGCTAATTTTGAATCCCAAGAAGCTAGTGGGAGTTCCTGACTCCCGCGTGGCCATTTCTGGAACAGGTTGCCCAGAGAGGTAGTACATTCAAGGTCAGGTTGGATGGGGCTCTGAGCAACCTGTTCTAGTGGAAGGTGTCCCTGCTGATGGCAGGGGGAGTTGGAGCTGGATGAGCTTTGAAGGTCCCTTCCAGCCCAAGCTGTTCTATGATTCTGTGTTGCCTTGCCTTTCCTCAGGGTGCTTTTCATCACGGGTGAACTGAACTAAATATAAAACCAAGAAGTGAGCTCTTGAGATGGGGGCATGAGCCTCAGTGCCTGCACCAGGCATCTTCCTGGCCCCAGGGCCCTGATGGCTCTCAGCAGCAGTCCTGGTGCTTTCTGGTCAATGGTGTGACCCAGGTGACACCCTCTGAGGCTGTCACCACCATGGCACTAAAATCTCCGTTAATCCTCCAGAGCCCATTACTTAGGAGAAGTCTGGTCCTGCCTGTCCACAAAACCTGCTCTCCTGGTGGTTCTTCTGGGCAATTGGTGACACCTGGTTAGTTTTAGAGAAACGTGGTCATCTCCCAGCAAAGAACCGTACCACCAACATAATTGGGGGAATAAGCAAGTAAGAGGGAAGTCAAGCCATGCAGAGATTAAAAGAGATTTTTGCAAATAATCTCATTGTCAGAGAGGCGCCATGGGTTTTTGTGCTCAAAATTAGAGAGTCTGAAGCCTAGTCCGGTTTTTTTGTTCCTCACAAACAAATGGGTGTTTTTCTTCCCTTTCACAGGGGCAGGGAAAAACTTAATGAAATATAATA
>NW_010338903.1:0-1702 GCF_000700745.2 Antrostomus carolinensis
CTGTGATTCTGTGATTCTGTGATTCTTCAAAGTAAGTAGCACTGTATTCCATAAGTAACTGCACGAGACAAATATGTGCAGCACAAAATGATTCCGAGAGACCGTAAGGGTAGGAGGATGTCGTTGTCAACATATTTTGGTCTTTGCCCTGTGAGAATATTTTTCATTAATGAAAACAAAGACATCCGTGCAGGGTCTCAATGAGTTCAGTGAGTTCACAGGCATCTTTTGAAGTTTCTCCTATACAGAAATCTTGTTTATCTACTTTTGAGGACTTTTTTTTGGGGTACTTGGTGAATTTAAAGGGTGTGCTTGTCTTCTCCCGAACTGTGATTTAGGGGGATATCACTACCATGGTGGTATTGTTCTGACCTCACATACTGCAAAGATTAAGTAAATCAAACTTATTTCTATGTTTTCACTATTGTTGGTTTTGTCCAGGTCTTTTGTATTATGACAGTCTACCTATTATTAACCATGTTGCTCAACACTTGAGTTTGGTGTTGATTCATGCGTAATGATTTAGATGATCAGTATTTTATGTTACTTGCCCCTTTCTTCGTGTGACCCATAGATAAGTTTCAGAATCAGTTGATTTGGATGAGAGCTTTTGAATCCTGACTTTTAAAGTTTCAGCATTGCTGAACTGATTAACTACAGAGGAGCAAAAGAGTTTCGACCACGGGCTCTGCCAAAAAGAGCCCCCAAAGTGGATGTTTTGTGTGAAAGCATGCCTTGCAGTTTAAGCCCAGAGTGACAATGATTGTAATACAATGCTGTTCATGTGACAGCCAGACAAAGAGGCCATTAGGCACGGCTGGCTGGCACCGGAGCCTCCCAAAGCCAATAGTCAGACGAAGCTTGGTCGCCTCGAGAACATGAATAAACTGGAAGCACTTGCATGTTAAAAAAGAAGAAAAAGAGCTGTGTGGGTGTGGGTGTGTGTGTGTGCATGTGTGGGTGCTCACCAAGGTCTGGTTAAGTTGTAAGTACTAAATGACATAATTGATTTGTTTATGGTTTTTTGTAAATTGCTGTCAGGAATCAGCAAAAACCATGTAATGTAGCGCTGAGACAGACATGGTGGGAGTAAGGCAGAATACACCAACAGACCAGGTAGATCTTCCAGTACCTTTGCTCTGTGCTACAAGATTGCTTCCTACAATGTGCTTTTGGGCATGTATAATTGAGTTTTAGTTTCCTCTAAAGTGTTTACAGAATTTTGGACCGTGCTGCTATGTCAACACACATGTTATGATCACTGGAACTTAGGCACAAATAATGCTTGTGTGTGTTTGTGGGAAGCATTTGTTTGGTGACTTATAAACCCTCTTCAAAGGGTTCGAGACCACCGGCAAGAATCAGAGTACTTACTGCATTAGGAAATGTCCCTGAGAACTTGTGAGCTGCTGCAGTCTTCGCCCTGAAGGCAGCATAGTTGCATCAGTCATTGTAAATCTACTTTAAAAATAGGATACAGCAGCTGGAGTGGAAAGCTCTTCAGTTAAAAATGTATTTGTTTAAAAACAACTGTTTCAGCTTTGCAGCCCTGAGGACTGGATTGTCTTCTCCAGCACACAGGAGGTGGCACCCGATGATGACCAGAGTATCTGGTGATCACACCTGGCAAAGGAGCTTTGGCCTTATTCCCTAGCTACTGCTGTATGGTGGTTTTTTTCCTTTTTTTTTTTCTTTTTCCTTT
>NW_010338904.1:0-595 GCF_000700745.2 Antrostomus carolinensis
GGTCTGAGCTGTGGGTGAAACCACCACAGTTTGCTGTGTGGTTCCTGACACCACCAATAGCTCCTGTCTCGTTCCCTTCTAGGCAAAGGCAGGACTCTACATCCCTAGAGAAGCAGCTCACTGCTCCACATTCTTCCACTTCCCAGGCACAGACTTGGCACTGGAGGAGTTTCTCAATCTCCAGATCCACCCTGAAGGCTCCTCTCTGCTCACTGAGAAGAGACCAGCTCTTCCAAAACATGAACTGTGGCACCTTAGGGAAGCAGTGTCTTTCCTGAGCTTGGAGTTAAGAGTCTTTCTCTGTTGCTAGATGGCTACAGGCTTGACTGCAGGAAGAGTCCCCTGTCCCATCTCGCTGTGAAGGAAACAAGATCAGTAAACACTAGGACAGCCAGGGCACTGGACACCATCAAGAAGCAGGGGCTTGCAGGACAAGTGCTGGCAGCACGCTTTGTTTTCCCACTTTCAGATCACAACAGATATCACAGAATCATTAAGGTTGGAAAAGACCTCTAAGGTCATCCAGTCCAACTGTCAACTCATCACCACCATGCCCATTAAACTATGTCCCTGAGTGCTACATCTACGTGTTTCT
>NW_010338905.1:0-8636 GCF_000700745.2 Antrostomus carolinensis
GCGGGGGAGCGGCCCCCGGGCTGGGGTGAGAGCCGGCGGCGGAGCCGTCCCGTTCTGCGTGCGAGGAAACCGAAGAAGGGGCAGTTACAGAGTGAACAAGTTATTGCACCACTGAACCTTAAGCAAGGGGAATCGAGATGATTTTTGTTATTATTATTATTACTTTCTTACTATATTTTTTGGAGTGAGCAAGCTCACAGAGAGGGTTTGGGTTTCTGCTTTTTTTTTCCACAGCAGGAGCTGAGTACCACAGGAAGGGTCTGGTCTGATTGTAGGATAACTGATCATGCTGGTTTCTGTCCAGGCTTACTCCCTGTGAGGCTAAGCAACCTTCTGAACGTTTCTGCCTTTGAAATACTGTAAGGTATTTCATGTGGTGAGGCTGAGTTCATTGACATACACGTTCATTCTGCTTAAGTTCTTTCTGCAGAGGTGGTGGCATTGGCAATTGCAAAGATGCCTGACATTTCCCAGAATAAAGGCTGTGTTTACAGATGCCTATGACTGTCAAACATCAGTTGAAATTTTCCATCCAAGTGTTTGTTTCACACTGGGCCCACACAACAATATTTTGCTGGGACAACTCTGTTGGCTGGAGAGTTGGAAAAAATAGTCCTGTAAGCTAGATGTCATTCTTGTGCTTAAGAAATCCCTGATGTAGGACCTGCACTTGAGCAGACAAAAATAATTTTGTAAAGCATTCTTCAAGTCTCTGCGAAGGAGTCTGCTCATAAACTGCTCAGAAACGCGATGGAGTGTTACAGCTCAAGACAATGCATTAGCTGCATGGCAGGAGGTGGCCAGGCAAACATGGGGTAAAGTGCTTTTGTCTGTTACATGCTAAGTGCTCATTAAGGGTCAGAGAGAGTCACCTGATGAATGGTAACCAGCGGAACTCAGTGGTGGGTTTGAGTCCTGTCCCTGCAGACTCTTTAGTGGTTCACAGCAGATCAAGTATGACAGTTTAAGGTATGATTGTCTGCTGCTCGTCCATCCCTTTGACAGTGCCCAATGCCTTCACAGTACCACACTATCCATGCTACAGTAGGCAAGGCCCAACAGTTAAGTTTGAAAAAAACAATCCACCAAAGCAGATATAGGAGTTCTAGCTCTGTTGGAGGAACACCTGTGTACTGGACCATATACTCTGGCAGAGGGCCAGAACAGACACAGGCAAGCAGTGATCCTCTTTTGCTTTTGTTAGACCTCCTAGTCTGTACTCACATTTGTGGCTTCTTTTACTGATTCACAATTTTAAATAGCAAAAGGAAAAATTCTGCTTTGTGGAAATGCTAGTTCTCATGTCCCTAGGGTAAGCAAGGCACAGCTATAGATGAGGTTTTTACACCTTAAATAGTTTTGGGCAGTGCTAATAATGAAGCCACGATGTATAATCTGCATTAGTGAAAGCTAAAACGGATTCAGATAACTAGTATCTACCACACCAAGTATCCAACAAGGAAACAGCAACATTTTCAGTCCTTACTTTCATTCTTAAAGCTTTTTAATTCCTGAGCTTTAAGATGTTTATCATGACTCATTTGTCTTGTATAATTGACTGAGACAATGTTAGTTTAAGAGCCATAATTTTTGCATTTCCACAGCTTTTTTTTACCAGCATTGTACTGGTGCCTTTCTTTGTTCCTTTTGGTCCAATTTTTTCATGCATTGAGCTGTGCACTGGATTATTGTCTGTGTTGACTCAAAGGAAATAAACATATCCCACAGCAGCAGAAGCCCTCTGTAGCCAGTTACTTCTAATTCAGATGACCTGAATTACTTCCTAATTCAGAAACTGCTAATGGATCTTCTTCAAGGTAGATTGTGGAAGGCTAGCCTAGCTCTGATTTGATTATAATATACAAAAAATTGCTGTGGATCTGAAGCTTACTTTCTGTTAAGGAAAAATCTTTTGTATCAGCTTGCAAAATTTGCAGCAACACCTTTAACTTAGCAAGTGTTGCTCCTTCAGTTGCACTACTAAGATCACAATTCAGTGCTAGTATAACACCTGAGTTTTAGATGTAAACAGATTTTTATAATTGTTTCATATAATATGTTTTTGTGACAGAAAAGCGGATACTCAAAATGAATTCAACCATTCCCCATGGTGCTGTATTTTGCAGTTCAATTTCTCATTCTGCCACTGAACAGTATTTTCCAATTACTCTTACAGTGCAGTTATCATGTGAAGAATGGCATACAGCAGTGTTATGCAATAAGATGGTTAACCTGAGCTATTGAAAGAAAGCATTTTGAAAAAAAGTTCTAAAAATAAAATGTTGACTCATCAAAACCACTCAAAGAAAATGGCTAATTGCAATTAATATATTGTTTTGCTACTAAAAGCAAAAATAGTTTTAGAATCCAGTGCTTCCAATTGAGGCATTTCCTACTTCTGAATACTTTGTTTCCTTTGACTTGCAGTGACTTTGTTTCAAAATGTTGATTACTTAGGAGTTAAAAAAAATAAAATATAAAATAAATTTGAACAGTTATTAGATATTTTGACTGACTTGATGTGTCTTGTCATTCAGTTCACAAATGAAAGCTTTACTATGTAAGTCTTGCTATAATGTTTACAAAAGGCAGAGAAGGTGTATTTTGCACTCTTATCAGAAAATTAGTTCCCTTGTAGCAAAGCTTTATTTATAAGTAGCATTTTTTATCTGGTACATACCACGGCTTAGTGAGATTGTTTTCTGGAAATTATACTTAATCACCAGAAAAGGCTGTATTTCACCACAGCTGTAAGTCTCTAATTGCTGTGAAACAGGGTGATTGTTCTGAGGAATATTTTCACACAAACTTACATGCAAATTGACTTACAAAGCCCAAACAGGAAAAATTTCCTGAAAACATAATTCTCTTAATTGGCAACTGATTTACTGCTATGTCAGCACCTTGTGATGTTGTGTAAGTCAGGTCTGACCTACAAAATTGCGTGTTAATATCCATCAAATCAGGAGAAAAAAAAGGAAGGAAGGAAGGAAGGAAGGAAGGAAGGAAGGAAGGAAGGAAGGAAGGAAGGAAGGAAGGAAGGAAGGAAGGAAGGAAGGAAGGAAGGAAGGAAAATCACCAATCATTAACCTAACAAAGAAAGCAACTTTTGTAAAAAGACCATCCCCTCAAATGCCCAAAGACTCAGTTGAAGAGAGTTTATTCAAATAGTTCTGTGCACAGCAGAGAAAATGAAGATAAATATCCATTTCAAAATTCTAACCACATGCCTACTGAAATTAGTGCTTTGGTTATCTTAGAATCACTAACAATTTTTCATTTTCCAGTGTTACTGACAAACTAGTCCCATCATCCTTGTTTTCAACAAGTAATTCCATAGAAATATTCAGGCAAGTGCATTGAATGGCAGGGCACGAGGTGTTGTGCAAGGTTATGAACAACAGATCCATCGTGTGATAGATCTTGCCGACACAGAGAAGCAGAACAGGGACCAGAGCAACTGTCTTTGTCCCATCTCTAGTCCTGCCACAGTTGGCTCAGCAGCTCCAATGCTAGTCTAGCCTCCACTGCCAAGACTGGAACGAGCAGGGGAAGCAGCTGACACTTTAATTCTCCTATCGCCTTAACAGCAGCTTGGAATGTGTTTCACCAGCATGGGAGAGGAAACAAAATGTAATTCCTGGGAGTCGAAGTAAGCTCCCTCTCCGGTCCTAAAAGGGGGCATGCAATTCTTCCCCTCAGAGTATGTCACCTCACTAGCAAAAGCACCATTACACTTATTTACACAACTTTCTTAGATCCATTATGTGTTATCCACTCCTTGCAGACTGAGTGGAATAATAACAGATGTGTTAAAGTCTTACTCCACATGCTAGGTTTGCTAAATGGCTGTGTAGACCAAAACAGGAACTGCCGTGCAACAGCTTTTGCTGGGTGCCTGAAATCCAGGATATAGTGGATATGTTTCTGCACAAATTACAGCTTCTCATTAGAAAGCCCATCTGAATTGGCACAGGGGAAAACAACAGGTGGAATAAATGCTGCAGTGGTAAAAAGGCTGCAAATAATATATGATTCAAGTTTTTCCCAGTGTTGTTTAGTAACCCTTGTTTACCAGCTGATAAATTTAATCATTCAAATCAGCTGTAAAATTTTTACAATTTTTTGGGCACATGCTAGCCACCAATATTAGGAGTTAGAATATCTGCAGAGGCCATCTTTTGGAAAGAAAGTCCATATTTTTCACTTGAGTTCATGCTGGGATTTTTATACAGATGTGAGATTATTTTTTTTCTGTGTGGGAATTGAAAATAAATTAATACCAGAAAGTTCAGGACAGAATGATGAACCATCAGCATGTGCAATGTTTGTTGCTGTCATTTAATTAAGCACAGATTGGGAAGTAACATGATTCAAGGATGGAAATTGCTATGATGTGGTTGGGGGAGGGAAAGGCTAGGGACAGGAAAGAGCTGCAGAGTCCAGTGATCTCTTGTCTCGTGGGAGGAGAAGGCAGTTGGAGAGGACACTGCAGTACAGTTCCTCCCTGCTACCCCATAAATATGCTACAGTGTAGTTAATGCCCAGAACGAATGTAGCAAAGTTACCATCCCAAAAAACTGAAGATGTCTGACATGGATCCCATGTGACTTCTTCACAAAATCTGAAAATACTCTTAAGCCATCTAAAATACTAACATTCTCAAATATTAATATTTTGAAATTAACTAATTAAATTCCTGCTCAAGAAGTGACACATATCTCTGAGTCCAACGCAAGCTCCGTGTGGAAGTACTGAATATGGAAAGATACTTCACACACTTAGATTAGTCCACTGTCAAGAGATTCATACTCTTTCTAACTGCAAATAAGTAAGTTAATTAATCTTACTACATGTAAAATTAAGTGTGCAGTCACCACAGTCTTGCTAGACTATGTGATGGAGATATATTCTCTTTAAGAAGCTGTTTGTGCTGCCAAGTAAGCAATGTGTCGTCAAGGCCTGATTTAGCAATAGCTTAATACACTGTGGAAGCCTTACACTTCCATTTATGGCTATTTACCAATTATGTCACGAGTTAGGAGTGGAAGCTTTATCCATATGATTGGCATTCTGGCACATGATATGCAAAGAATAAAACACAACCTTCAGACAGGCAGGCCAGTAGATTTCAGGTCTGATTTTCAGAGGTGTGAGAAATAGATGCTACCACTGCATCCAATGAGAAGGACACAAGACTAGACCCTCCAGGCTGTACTGCTCAGATGACATCATGTTCTATAACTGTGACAAAATATGCCTGGCAGATACTCACAACTGAATGGCCTCTTCCACATGATCACACACTTGGTCACTGCAGAATCCTGGCAGACATATTACTTCCTGGTCCACTCCTTACAAGCTAGCATGTTCTCTAGGTATGTTTATTCTTTTCAGTGGTGGAATTACTGAATAGAATTAAAATCTCAGCTGAGGCACAATGGTTTGTTCCTGGGAGCTGGGCACTGATTATTAATACAGAAATGAAACATACATTCTCAAGTGTATCCTGGCTATCTGTCTACCAGCCCCAGGGATTCTAGGTAGGAAAGATAGCAGAGAAAATGCTGGTTTTCTTGCTGCACTGACAGATGGGTACATGAAACAGAGACTGAATTTATAGTACAGATCTACTGTCCATCCATTTAAAAAGCCCAGGATTTTTAATATTAAGTCAAAGCATATATATAAAGTTTAAGAATGCAAAGCAGGAAATGTTCCCTCAACAACCCTTCTGATAATAAACACATCTGAAGGAAGATATATGTTCTATATAGTGATTGTTTGGTTCAGGAATTCCTTGTCTTAAATACGCTGGCTTCTACAACAGTATATCAACATAGGAAAAGCCAGCCATCATCACCGCTGCTCTGAGTCACAGTGTCTCTGATAAGGACACAAGACTAAAACTATTCAGGAATATAACAAAAAATGGAAAAAGAAAGCAGCATGGAAAAACAGCTCCTTGAAATGTGAAGGAAAAAATAAATTCTAATTCTAAATTCTAGCTGACAAATTGATTTTGCCAGGAAGCTTATTTTATCTTCAGACCATAGCTGATGAAAAGAAGAAAAATTTCTTACAGTGATATACTGTGTCTCCTAAACAATCTCTCCATATTCAAGTGGCTCTTATGGTTTATTTGGCCACCGATGAGGTTAGTTAGACATGAAAGCAGTACTTGAAATGGATAAAAATAATCCAGAAAAAAAACATTACTTTAAGATTCAGAAAAAAAAAAAAAATCAGACAAAATGAATCAAAAGTATGATTTAAAGTTGCCTCAAGACATTTCTCTGCACCTGAGTCCTAGTTTGTGGCTGAGAACACCACTCGACTGCAGGTGCCACCAGCAAAGTGGAAAGTGGTCGAGCAGCGCCTCCATCCGTGGGTTAAATTATAAAATTATAACACTCTCTTCACTGTATTTAAAGATTATTAAAGTTGTCCCTCTTCCTATGGTGTTGGGGGTGGAAAGATAAAGCTTACCTTCTCAGGCACCTTTCACAACATCATTCAGTCTTGTGATGTCAACAAAGTCCTTCATCAAGAAATGAAGTCAGAATTCTCTTAGTTTTAGAAGAAAGAGGGAAGTGTTTGGCAGGAAAAAAAAAAATCTCACTGATTTTAGACTGAACCATCAGTAGAAGTATACAGGCTTTTTGTTCTTCATAAATCCTCTCCTTTAGTACCTGAAAAAGAGCATAAAACCAAAATCAGAGGTAAAATTTCCTAGGAGAAAACTGAAACTGCATTGTTGCAGAGCTAACAAACAGTTCCTAAAATAAAGACTACCAGTAGATGACAGCAAATACACATTTTCTGTGATATTTTCTTTCCTGTGAGCAGCTCAATTACTAGAACACAAAAACAGGCAAAGAAATCATCTGTTAAGGGAGGAGTTGGGCTAAATCGCCATTTGGAAACAAATTCTATTCGCCCTGGAGACAGCAGCGGAGTTCTTCATTGACTAAAATTCAGTTACTGGGCTGTAAATTCTTTGTTTCATCCCAAGAAACATGATGCTTCATAGTCCTAACTTTGAAGAGTTGTTCAATGAGATATTAGGCTTTCTGATGTTCTTGTTTGCAAACCAGAACTCCAGAAAATGTGTCAGTTTTGATTTTTACTCACTTTCCTTCAATTCCTCTAAGACAGATACTTATCCCACAAGGATATTTTCAGGAAAAAGCAGCAGAGTTTTTACAATGAAGCAAATAAAAATATTAGAGTAAGAAGTTTTGTTTATTCAAGCTATTATTTATGAGCAGGCTGATCTAGTTGAAGATGTCCTTGCTCACTGCAGGTGTGTTGTACTGAATGAGTTTTAAAGGTTCTTTCCAACTCAAACTATTCTATGATTCCATGCTTCTCTGATTCTAAAGGCAAATTGCACATGATTAAGCCTACAAATATACTTCAAATAACCCCACCATTGTTTAATGTTTAATATTAGCCATTAATATTCATCAGTATAAGTTACTTGCTCCTGCTGTAAAACCTGTGATGGAATTAATCAAACAGAGGAACAGGATTATAGGGGGAAAAAAGAAACATTCACCGTATAACACCCTAGGTTGGCCTGTTAAAAAAATTATTATCAGGGTTTATATAAAAAGGCTGGCCTTTCCACTGCATCAGTTGCTAGCATCATAGATATTACCAATGCAATAAACTGTCCTGCTTCTCCATGGCAGTGAGCATTAGGTATAAAATGTATGTTGTCATCACGATACAAGAGCAAGATAAATCCAAGTTTGCTTTTAACTCAGGTGTCCTATAATATACCTTTAATCACTTGTCCCAGGGTTTTAAACATGGCATCACCATTGCCCTTACTGTGTTAGCTGAACAGCTGGAATCCACCATCCTCCCACCTCAAGCAACAGATTTTCTATATGCACTTGATATCTTAATCAGAGGTCCAGATAAGGAAATAGTTTGCCAAACTGTTTGTGGGTACTTTGATGGACAGGAGAGCAGAAAACTGCCAGGATCTGTTTCAGCAGAAATAAAAAATATTCTGGCAGCTCCTACTGGTTTTGGAGTCATACAGAATCACAGAATTGCCTAGATTGGAAAAGACCTTTGAGATCATTGAGTCCAGTCATTACCCTAACACTGACAAGTCCCCAACTAAACCATGTCCCTAAACATTATGTCTACATGACTCATAAATACCTCCAGGAATGGGGTCTCCACATCTGCCCTGGGCAACCCATTCCAATACCTGATAACTCTTTCAGTAAATAAATTCTTCCTAATATCCAATCTAAACTTCCCTGACACAAGTTGAGGCCATTCCCTCTTGTTCTATCACTTGTTACTTGGTTGAACAGACCGACCCCCACCTCACTACACCCTCCTTTCAGGTAGTTGTAAAGAGAGATAAAGTCTCCCCTCAGCCTTCTCTTCTCAAGGCTAAATACACCCAGTTCTCTCAGCCACTCCTCATAACACTTGTGCTGCAGCCCCCTCACCAGCTTCGTTGCCCTTCTCTGGTCATGCTCCAGCACCTCAATGTCCTTCTTGTAGTGAGGGGCCCAAAACTGAACAGGGTAGTCAAGGTGCAGCCTCACCAGTGCCAAGTACAGTGGTAGGATATCTTCCCTGGTCCTGCTGCCCACACTATTCCT
>NW_010338906.1:0-16894 GCF_000700745.2 Antrostomus carolinensis
GCTCCGCCTGGGAAAGGAGAGGGAAATTACTGTGTGCTCACTCCTGCCCTCTCAAGCCGCTTCTACTTCAAATCACTTAAGTGGTGCAGGGTGCACAACTTTCTCTGCCCCGCGTCGCTGGGGAAGTACAGCTCTCAGCTGACCAGATCTTCGTGATTGCCATCGAGCCTGCAGTTTAAAAAAAAAACCCCCCAAAATCCCACAACCAACCACACAATGCCCCCAGCCCCCCCGGTTAAAGTCTGTGCAAGATGTTCTCCTTGTCCCTGAGCGCAGATGAAGAAGCTTGGTCTGTGCCAGGCTGCCCCGCACCCCGGCAGTGCTGCTGCTGAAAGACCCAAGTCCGTGGAGAAGGGCTTACCCAAAACACTTCACTGAAGGGCACAATCGCCAGCGTGGGTGACTTCACACCTAAGTTCACAGGCAGAAAGGATCCTGCTGGTGCTCACATCGCCCCTTTCATAGCAGCTCACCTTGAGAGAAACCTGGAAAAGGATTAGAAAATGTAAAGGGGGGGAAGGGTGTAAAAAGCACCCAAAGCTGAATGGTTTCCACAACCTGTTGGTCTGAAACAGACTTTGTATGCATTACAAACAAAACTGGGGCATAGAAAGAGCAGAGAGCTCAGGCAGTTGAGCAGCTATTACTTAAACAGCCCTAAGTTATTAGACCACCAGAGAGATCATCCCAAAGCATCACCGGGGCAGTCAGTTTCCTTCTGGATTGTTTCATCTGTACCTGGGACCCACAGCAGCACCTAAGGATTTTTCTGATGAAAAATCCCTGCCACCCCATACTTCTCAGGGGATTTGAGGATGGAGCCCAGGGGACAGGAAAAGGAGGAACAGTTGTACCTCTTCCTCCCAGCTTTGCTCTGTAGCCAGTAGAGGCAAGTGCTCTGGAGCGATCGTCTTGTTGCTGCAGCTACACGGATAGGACTGGATAACCGATCCAACTGGAAAAGACTCTTTTTTGTTAGGTTAATTCTCAAACAGATCATTTTCCAACCCAGGCCACAGTGCAGCTGATGCATAAGGAAGCTTGATCTGTTGCTAACCTTCCAAAATTAGGCACCTAATTGGGATCTCCTTTTAGACCTGCCTGTCCAGAATGTAATTTCAAATGCTAGCTAGAGGATATGGTAATAATTGTTGAAAAGGCACAGAAAATTACCAGGCACTTAAAGGCTCAAGCAAATACAAACAGCTCTTCTGTTGTAACATTGTATGCACTTTGTTTTTGTTGGCACCAATATCCAACCAAAGGCAAAACAAGTAATCCAGCTATGGAATAAAGGTGAAGTGTTACTCTTTACACACACACCAGGCATCTCTTGTCTGGCCTTCTGGATGCCACGAAAGGTAGGGACCCTTGGTGATGGCATCAGCCCAAGAGAACACACAAATTCTTAAAAACTAGCAGGTGGCTGCTGCACTACTTGTATCGGCTTTTCCAATCTTACCTTCACACAATAGAGCATTTTCTTAGGCGAGAGGTGGGGCAGACCAGGCTGAACCATCAAAATTACATTGGACAAGCGTTCAGCTGGCTGATTTCAGAGATTCATAATTTCTGAAGCTCAACAAGAGGCATACAGCCTCCAGGAACTGTGCCAGAGTGAGTCTGAGCGCTATGGTGGCAGGAAAATTTCACAGCATGATGGAAACCACACAGTAAGTACAAGCATTGGGGGAGACTATAAACAAAGAGAGTCAGGAGCAACGCAGACAGCCTCCAAGCACGGTGTGCTTTCTCTCAGCGTATGCAGGTAGTCTACACTCTCAGCTCTTCTCAACACAATCAAACATGAGACATGCAAAACTGATTCTGTTGCTCAGCCAAGGTATAAAGGAGGGGTAGCTTGTCACACTTTGCCTTTCAGATCATGGTCTGAGCAGGTGCTCAAGAGTGTGGGCACAGCCCAACAATCACTGCTAGTGGGAAACTTTCTCAGCAGTAAGCAGAGTGTGTATGCCAATCAGGGAGCACACCCACCTGTAAAGCCACATTACAATATGTAACCTGAAAAGAAGCTCAGATTTGACTCAGTGGAACCTGGGATGAAATTGCCTGGCTAACAGTTTGCCAAAGGCACCTTCCTTTGTAACCACTGCGACACAAGTAACGTGAACCTGGACAGTACCACTTACAGACACACTTCACAGAGGAGGGGCAACATAAACATGCAGAACAGATTTTTGACTAGTCATTAAACTGCATGAGATGTACAACAAAAATGAAATAGTCTCTGTATTAAAGAACAGTAAAAATCCTATTTTCTGCAAAAACTCGATTTGGGAGGTGGGAGTGACTAATAATCCCTGTTTTAAACAAGTGAACAAAGAAATCCTCTCATAAAACACAACAACTGTCACATCGACGCCAAAGTGCTGGCACTAAAACTGAGAGCTCATCAAGATCTAGTGGTGAGTGGAGAGCTGAATTAGCTCTTGCTTACCCAGATGCAGTTCCCAGTTAAATCAATACCGGTTATGCCTACTGAGACTGAAGGGCAGAACTGAACTATCACAACTCTGATTCTGCTAAGCTTAAACATATGTAGTATCACCTCAGTAGGCCCACTGAAATTATTAAAATTACTCCTGGCAGTCTCATATCACTGATAATTATTAACAGTCAGTGTTTCCAAAGTTTATCATGGTTTGTTATTTGTCAGTCTCATCAGTAATCTATCATTTTGCAGGTGTAACAGTATTTTGGTCAACTGAGCTACGGCCAGACACGATATAAACAGGTAACACTAAAACTTTTATTCCAGTTTAATTTCTACTGAAGCTGAACTTGAGGCAGTCGGTATCAGAAGTCAGTAAGTATCTTCAGGAGCTTTTAGATTTTCAAACTACCTGAATTAATGTAAATCAAAATTCATCTTTTTTTCGACCGGCGCTGCCTTAATGATCTCAATGGGCCATGCTTTCCCTTTCTTCTGAAAAAGAGGATGAATTTGAATTAATTGCTAAGAGGAAAATTAGACCAGTGTACCTGCTGTAGCTTATCTTTATATGCCTTTTACATCACCTCAAAGATCACTTGCTAAACCGATTCTGCAGCTCGATGTCATTTTAACAAACACACTATGGTTGCTTAATTAAACTGTTAGAAACAAAATCAGGGATTCACAAACTATGGCATTTTATTTCAGAGGCCTTTGCTTACATTTGTACAATATATTACATAATTCTCCATTTTCTGCAGAACCTAATATATATTTTATAGCTTTTTTTCTATAAGCTTTTCCTTCAATGTTTGTCAACAAATTTTTACAGTCCTGTACAATTCTGAATACTTTGAAACCATTTTCAATAAAATCAGTTAACCTTAAGCACACACTACGAAGACTGAAAATGCTTTTCTTAGAAAAGTCAAATGTAAAGGATTCTGACACTCTAGCATCTACAAACAAAATGCTTTGAATTCTTACATGTTGTATTGCCAGAAAACAAAGAAAAACATGCCAGCCCCTATTTCCCCAGGCAAAAGAAGTACACAGAACTACAATTAAAACAGTAAAACAATCTGTACAATAAAGTACTGTGTATTAACAGTGCCAGGTATTAAATAGCTTGAATGAACACTTCCGCAATATACAAATGTCTTACAAAGGTATATAATTAACAGGAGAGAGCTTGGGATCCATACAACATAAAATCAATACAAGTGAAAACAGTTTTAAGTTGGTTTTGGAATTTGTACAAGGCATTTAAAAAATTAAATGTCTACCACTCAGCTAGCTATTTATTTTAAAAACAACTATCCTTTTGTGGCAGTGTTCATATCAGCAACCACAAATTATAACCTCACACCTTACTCCGTCTTGAAGTCCTCTCCTTGAAGCTCGTAATAAAATAAGCATTACAAATGAAGTATTTGTTGCTTTAAGGGAAAAGAAACATTTACAAGAAAACACAAAAATATAACTGTTATAATCCATTATGAATAAATATACACTTTAAACTGGCTAAATACAATCTTTATACATTAAGATTTAATACAGTTTGTTAGCCATTTTCTTTCTTTTTCATAATGTATTTTATCAAAATTAAAAAAAAAATACTGTTTTATAGAAAAATGGCAAAGTACAGTAGTTTCATTCCAATTAATGGGTTCTTAAAACCCAGAGTAACCTATTTAAGCCTAATTCAAACCTGTAAACATTAGTCAGTCTTTTTTTGTTTGCCTTTTTTTTTTTTTAAAGGAATCCTTGTATTTGGTTATCAGGACTGATGTCAAACATCCTACTAACTGCAGGTTTTGAATTGAATACATGTGCTTGACGTATACAATTAAAGCCACTATAAGGTGACTTAGCAGTTAAAAAACAATTAGCTTGTACAAATGAAAATAGGTTCAATATTTGTCATAAATAAATGGAAAAATATCAAATGTTCCAGCTTTAACAAAATACCAGGGAATACAGTAAGCCTTACCACATTTCTTTAGATCAACCCAACAACTATATGCTTATTGTACTGTCTCTACAGGCAGTGAACAGCCTCCATTTGCCACAGTGGAAGGCCTTCGAGTCACTATACTTACAATTCCCAGACAAGTTGGAAACAATTATTGCTCGAGGAAAAGCAGTTTGTTGTACTTTTTCTTCGTAAAAGTGCACTTAAGTGCAAAGTTAGCTTGTCAAGAAACAACTTTAAATACAAAATAGTGCTTGTCTGAATTTTGTGCCACTGTGCAGTATAAAAAAAAGAAAAAGAAAAAAAAAGAAAGAAAGAGTGGCCCTCAGCAGCCATTAAGTGCAAAGTGCTTTGGCAAGTCCTGCTGTCACCTGCACTCAACTGACATTCCATTCTGTGATGAACTTGACATAGATGGTTCTGCTAAAGTTAACATAACTGCAGCCGTAATGGAACTAGAGGAAGGTGATGAGGAGGAAGATGATGTAGTAGCGGCACCTGCACAGGAAAAGGAAAACACAGGTTATAAAAATGTACAAATTAAGCAATAACAATGTTTTCCCATCCAACAACAAGCACTGGTATATACTGACTCCAGCAACTAAGATGTACTACTTGAAAAGAAAAAAAGCCTCCATTCTCTAGCTTTTGTGGGAAGTACTCAGAAGACAGCACAGCATTGCCCCTTGCGGCCCTGGCTCATTGGCCACCCAGACGAAGGGCCCAGCTAAGGGATGCCAGAGCTCATTCCTGACTTGCCAGCACAGTCAATTGTTCCCCTTCTCTCCTGGGGGTGTCAGCACAGGCAGGGCCTTGTCCCAGCACTGAATCTCCACACACCCCCTGCTCCGGCAACCAAGAAGCAACTGTGGTTCCCCTGGTGATGACTGCAGCCATAAAATCTTACTGCACATGGCATGTCACGCTTTCTTCTTATCATACAACCATAGAATGGTTGGGGTTGGAGTGGACCTTGAAAGGCCATCTAGTCCAACCCCCTGCAGAGAGCAGGGACACCTTCCACTAGATCAGGTTCCTCAGAGCCCCGTCCAGCCTGACCTTGAATGTTTCCAGGGATAGGGCTTCTACCACCTCTCTGGGCAACCTGTGTCGCACCACACTCAAAAATTTTCTTCCTTATATCTAGTCTAAATCTACCCTCTTTTAGTTTAAAACCATTAACCCTTGTCCTACCACAACAGGCCCTGCTAAAAAGTTTGTCCCCATATTTGTCTCTTAAGTGTACACATAAACAAGACATGGAGAAAATAATCCTTTTAATTCTGCTAGAAGCAGGCACACTAGAACATTCCCTACAGCAACAGGTAAAGCAGCTCCAGGGAAATCAGACTTAATTGATGGTGTTCCTTAAACGCAAAATAAATCACTTATTCTAAAAGGAAAGCACTAAACAGACACACAAGCAATATTACAGTAAATTATTGCATAACTTGAAGAAAAGTTATAAGTTATTAATAACCTTAGATACTTTGTTCACTGCGTAGAAAAGTTTATATTTCTGTATAAAGTATTTCTGCCTAAACAGAATTAAACAAATTGCATGCCTTCTAAATGTTTTTCCCCTTACACAGTCACCAGATACCTGAACCACACTTTCTAAAGATCATAAAATAACTGTATAAAATGTTTAAAAAATGAAGCAAACCTACACTACTAACACATCTCCCTAAAAATTATCCAATTGTTGTTAACACCTTAATAACATGACATGCAATTTAGCCCCCTAAAAGTGGAATTTAGTTCCCAGCACTTACTTTCCCGCTCTTTTTTCTTTAAGCGCTTTCTTCTTCGGTCAATGGAAGCCACCTCAGATTTCAAGGACAGGTAATGTTTCCTGATTTCCTGCAATTTTTCTTGAAGAACTGTTATGCGTTCCGCACTAGTCAAATTTTCCAAGTCAGCTGCAAGTTAAACAACCTCTGTTAATTATTGTATTGCAGCATTTCCAAATACTTCTGAATTTCAGTGAAGTGGGAAGTACTCACATCTTAGTTATGTGCTCTCAGGTAGCAGACAGCAAAGCCAAGAAAAAAGCAACAGCAGTTGCTGTTTATTATCACAAACTTTGTACATCTTTAAATATTTTTTAAAAGATAACCACCATGGAAAGTGGGAGAGGAAGAAAATACATGCATTCTTCTCCTCATAGGAAGGAAAAGGGGAGGGTAAAAAAAAAAAAGAAAAAGAAAAAAAAAGACAACTGGTGAAAACATAGGGGCCAAAACTAACTTTGAGCCTGTTGCTTTGAGTCCTTGCTAGAGCTCAGTTTGGCCTAATACACCAGGAAGGTCAGTCTGGCCCGACTTGTCTTGGTTGTTACAAAACAAGCAGTTTACAACAGGAATCTGAATAGCTGTGAGCTGGTCCTAATTGAGTCCGTGGCATAAGTTAGTTAATAACTAACTCTACAGGACCTCCTTGCAGGTATCCCACGTGGGGATGTCTATGAACATGGCCAGCACAGGAGCTGCCCCTCTGGCTGCTTCCAGCTAGGAGCTCCCCACAGTGTGGCACGCAGCTGCGGGGGGCACAGGCAGGAGGAACTACCTGGGTCCAGTCCCTTTCAGCCACAGGTAAGCTGCACTGGAGATACTTCATTTGAAGACATTTAAGAATTATTTAAACTATTGTGAGGAACAGAATGCACTTCATCAACCTACAGTGTAGCTAGCACCAAAGGACCAAATGCCACAACTATATTAGGCTGTGGGAGGCTGAAGGAAGCTCAAGAAAGCTCAGAGACACTGCAAGTGTCTTAGACCCCTGTAAGAGCAGGAAACGTGTTAAACAGCACTCCTAAGTACAACTTCTGCCAAGCAGACGTGGCACACGCAATGTAGCCAAGGTAGAAAGGAAGGAAGGAGCAAAGCTCTTAGAATGTGTTGCACAGGAAATCTGCCTGATGAATCTCAGCAGGCCCAGAAGTGATAATAAAGACCTATTACATTACATGGTCATGAAGAGAAGAATGTAACTTGACTGTGAAGAACGACTAGGAGAAGAATACTTTTACTGTAGAGTAACACTGAGATTCAGGGCTGGAGGAAAAAAAATGCAGGGTCAGATTCTCTCACCACAGAAGCAGCTGGCTAAGCAGAGAATTCCCTGGGCACACCAGTGGCAGAGGATGCCACTCACAAAAAAATTCAGCAAATGTGTCTGCACAGTGTACTGTGCCAGGTCTTTCCTGTTCCCACTTAGCACGAGGAACAGCAGCCTTCACAAAGCCTGAGACACAGTGCAGAATAGCACATCATAATGCTCTGAGAACTTCAGAAACTTGACATATACTAAGGTCATCTGTGAATACTGAATGAGATACTGTGGATTACTTTAAGAAGCAATTTAAATCAGTCACACCACACAGTTTCAATTTGACCTTTAAGAGCAAAGACAAAGCAACTCATGCAATGCTATACACCTGTGGTTTGTACTAAGGACAACAACTTATTGTTGAACAGACAATTAAACACCCAGATGCCGTAAGAGAGGGGGCCAAAAATAGCAAGTTTTTGTTTTTAAATAATTGTTTTCAATTGTTTCCTTATTATTATATTGAGGAAGAAGGCTTCGGTCATCTGATATCTTATCTTACTTCTCTTTTCTCCTTGCTGCAAATAATGTTGCAATAGCACACACACACAGAGGCAATGAAAAAGCTGCATTAATATTGAGGCACTCATAAACTACAGATGGGCAAACACATGATCCTTTCAACACTGCTCACTGCTAGCTATACATGTACCCACAGCTGCCTGACACAAACACACTGCAAGTTCTTATTACTAGAAATAGTAAACATGTCCTGGTTCACTAAAGCAAAATGGAAAGGGAAAGTTATAAATCAATCATGCAAGTGTGTGAACAATAACTAGAGAATGAGGAGTAAACCAGCAAGAAAACATCAACACAAGGAGCACATACAGTGGGTAACATTCATGCCAGACTGACAGGTCTGCACAAGACTGCAAGAACCACAAGTCAGCGCAGGAGCCCTATCTAAAAAGGGTATTTGAAGAAGAGCATGATATAGGCAGTTTCGTGCACTGCAATTGCAAAAACCCACTATTTAAATCATTATTTATAATAAAATTAAACAAATTGAGGATAGAATAATTTTAGGGAAAAAAAAAATCAATATATACAGAATTCCAAAATCTGCCTTATACTATACTGGCAAGACCACACCAGGCGAATTCTAAAGAAAATACTTACACATTTGAAAACTCCATTTGTAAACTTTGGGCAAACGATTATTCTGCTCTTTGAGATCAGACTCCTTCTCTCCATTTTTCCCGCATTTTCCTGGAGATTGTGTTCTTGCGGGTGATTTGGTTTGGTGAGATTTCATGCCAGTAGAAACAGATTTTGCTGACTGAGACTTGGACAGACTTTCACCAGCAGATAGTTCTTCACTATCACTGCTGTTTGCTGAAGAAACAAGAAGATACTGTTACAAAACAAAGCAACCTTCCTGCCCAAACCAAAACTCATCAGAAGCTACCCTGTGCTGATTTTCATATAATAGGAGTTTATTTGACCAAAATCCTTTTACTCTAAAATGATACAATCCATCCTGGTACAGAAGCTTGGCACACAGCTCTCTGCATCACTAGTGCCTAAATACAGAACCCCAGAACTGGTATATAATGGGGCCCCTCTAATTCTGGCATGCCGTGAAAGGGAAACCAGTTAGGTGCTGCGCAGGGAGATCCATAGCTATTATGTGGACCTATGGGAACCAAAATCCCACAGAGCTAGAGGGTGGATAACAGTACCAGACTGTGGCTCCACAGCCCGTCCTGAAGACTGGTAAGTGTATTGCTGAAAGCGTGTGCGCAAGAACATAAGTGGGTGGGGTAGGGACACGCTTCTTGTAAGGAGATTCTTGAATACAATCCAACTGCTCGAGGTCCTCATAGGGAAGGTGCACTCTACTCTCTGAACAGTTCAAGACAGTCTCACACTTGTTGCTTTAGAACCATATCCATAACTAAATGCCTACATGAGAAAACACGGCAAAGAGGCAGTCGCTGTGTCACTGTAGGTGCAAAACTTAGCCGTGTATTTTGTTTTCGGGGCTATGCTTTTTCTAAAACAGTCAGCAACACTAATCACTATGTACTAACTCTTGTTTACCTTCCTTTTTTAATATTAATTTCTAATACAGCATTCCATATATCAAACTTCTGTCCTGTTTCAGAGGTACTAGTTACAGACAAACTTTTCACTGTACTCCTAGGACATATGCAGCAGAAATGAGTAAACAACTGGTCTTTTTCTTAGCCTTTATGTCACCTTTGTTTATTGTAGGCTTTCTGTGCTAAAATGACTAGCAATAATCTGAATTTGTGTGACATCATCTACAAAAATCCTAAAAGGTGATGATCAAATTCTTTAATTGCAGAAAAACATCTTCAGTTGACTCAAAACAGAAGAACTTCACCTCATGCTGATATAAAGCAACAGGCTGAACTGAACAGTTTTCTTATCAAAGCACCCAAAGAAGAGTAACAAAATAATGTCTCTAAGAGACATGATTTATGAGTGGTGACTGGAAGGATGAAGCTTGTTTAGCATTACACAAATAAAACTAGGGTGGAAGCAGGAGCAAAAGATTATAATTCAACTGAAGTCTAGTGAAGCACTGGAATAAAATGCCCAGGGAAGCTGCAGAATCTCCAACATTAGAGTTGTTTTTAAAAACACGTTTAATTAATATTTATCAAGAGAAACTTATGCCTCAGATGTACCTGCCCTAGGTGCTGACAAAATGAACCCTGAAAGTCTCTTTTGGTTCTGGTCTTTATGATCTCGTGATCTACACTAGAAAAACTGAACAACAACGTTCTTTTGTACCACATACACGTGGTATGAAAGAACTTGGCTGGCTGCAAAGCTGCTGCTGTCTGCTGGCTTAATGCAAAGGCAAGAGTTGAAGCTGCTACAAAAGCAGCTTTAACTGGTACACCTGAATTTTGCAAAAAGCATTTTTTGCTCACAACTGACTCCGTATTTTATCTATTTGTTGCCCTCAGTACATACAGCAACGCCCGAAGTCTAACAAAAAGAGTGCATACACACCAAGGACTGTACACAGTGTAAGAAACAATTCTAGCTCTGAAGTACAGGCATCCTGACAAAGGCACAGGTTGATAAAAAGGGATAAATTCACCAAATCAAAGGGAACAATGGCAAGGAAAAAAATAGTGTATTAGTTCTGTGAATTCAGTTTATTTTGTTACTTTAATTCCTGGTGTGAAGGAAAGAATAAGGATTACGGAAGGAGATTAGTGAAATGGAACGAAAAAAGGATGACAGAATGTGAAGAGGAGATCAATGAACGTGAAGGATGGGTGGGGTGAAAGCAAATACCAGACCAGAAAGCAGAGTTTTACTAAAAGCTGTTAAAAGAAAGAAAAGATGGGAGGTGGGATGGAGAGGAAGAGAGTGGAAAAAAAGGCATAGCATATGCTTTCTAACCTTGCTTCCACTGCATTTTTTACAGCTATCATCTTGGCTTCAATCTCCAGCTGATTGTTCCCTGGTATTTTTTATTAACACTGAGATCAGACAGTAATAGATCTCACTGTCTCCTGAACACATGTGCATGTGTCTCTCTAATACTCCTCTGCTTTTATTAAGCTTCTCTTCCCCAGTACTGTGGTTTCTATTCTAATTAGCTTCTACAGAAACGCTTTAAAAGCTGCATGATTTACTGAAGGTATAACAGATAATATAGGAAGAAAACAGAGCCTATATTTTTCTGGAATTATTCTCATATTTGCTAGTGGAAGAGATATTAACCTCTAAAAACTCACCTGCAGAAAATACTAAGTATAACTTCATCCAAGTTGCCTCTAAAACATGCAGCTATCACGCCACAGAGATTCTTGTCACAATTCTACCAAGCGTGAAATATTCACTTTACTGAAGCCTTCTTCAATTACGTGACATAAAGCATCTCTTATAAACAGGCCCAGAAATAACACAAGACATTTAAAAACGTTTTGGCATTCAGCAAGTTTCTTAGTTTCTTCCTTTAAACAATATTAAGAAATCCCTGATGAGAACATTTTGTCCTAATACATTTTTTATTCCCAGTCTTCGCCTCCTACCATCATTCAAACAAATGACACGATACTTTCACACATTTCATTTCACAACGAGCTGCTGTACTTACTAGTTTTACTCTTCTTTTTGTTGTTCACAGATGTTTTGTGGCTTCTTTTCTGCTTTTTTGAGGAGCTGCCTCCTCCCTGAGCATCTTTATGTCTTTTTTGGCCTGTACAGACTATAATTGAAAAAAGAAGGGAGGGGGGAGAAATAAACAGAAATTAAGTAAATACTTGCACTTCTGTGTGCTTTTCTCAAAGTCTAAAAAAACCCACTTCAGAGCTTAAGTTTGTAGACAGCAATGTGACTGTTCCTGCCTATTCTTCATACAGCTCAGCTTTTATATTGATAAGAGGAGATGAAGGAGGATGAAAGGCTGACAAAGTTTGTTGGTTAGAGTGCACATGTGACATGATTGCAAATAACTTTCCCCAATGCATCATAAGAACTTCTCTTGAACCAGAGGGATTTTATTTTTTTTAGTACTGAAAATTAAATAGGAATACTTTTTTTGCAGAACTTAACAAGAACTACTGAAACTGAAAAATGTTCAAAAAAGCCTGTTGTGCTTGGAAGCTGTGAGAAAAAACTAAAAGTATTAAAAAAAATCTTAAATAATGTTAAAAAAAACAAGGAAACGAAAAAAAGAAGGCAAACAAAAAACAAAGGAAAAAGTCTCCTGGTATTTGTGACTACAAGGGGAGAAAGTAGAAAAGGAACATAAAAGAATTCTTGTACATAGAATCAAAGAATGGTATGGGTTGGAAGTGACCTTAAAGACCGGTTAAAACAGCAAATTTTAGGAGTTGTTCAAAAGCTGTTCCACAATCACTGACTTACACATAAAAATGACTCGTAACAAAACCGTTTGAATTAAGAAACCCAGTCTTCTAAAACAGGCAGAGTGCTGACAAAATCAGAGAGGAAGTTAAAGTCTAATGCATGTAAAATTAATATTGTGCAATAGTGTAAAACTTTTAAAATGTGGTAATAATTTCCTTTTATATATAAAAGCAAACAAATTGAGTTCTGAACCTACACATCTATAATTAACAAAGCAATACAGGCATATTTCTTGAGGGCTATATGTTCACCTCTTCCAAACTCTTTCCTTTGTTTAAGGAAACACATTTTGCTGCATTCTTTCAAAAGAACAATTCAAACAATGATAAAGGTAATACATCTTAAGGGCATTTGGAGAAAATACACTTAATTATTAACTGAAATCTGAGATGAAAAAAACACTTCTAAGGACAATATTCAGACGTTTTTTGTTTTTTTTTTTTTTCTATGGTATTAATAATTTTTTAGGCACTTCAACACAGTGAAAGTAGCTGCACTTTTGCTGGAACTATAAAAGAGCCAGTGACTTTCACAATAAAACTTTAGGATCCAGCCTTGCAAACAGTTAAAAGCAGGCAGCATTACACTGACATCATGTACCCAAGTACATCCCCTATTCTCTAGTGGTCTCAGGATAGGAACTTCAAAATCTACAAAATCACATCTGAAAGTGAAACACAGCTAATAAGGTCAATGTTTGTTATCAGTTTGACTTGTATTTTTTTTTTAAACACTAATTTCATAAGATGTGAGTTTGAAATGGTTGACTGTGCATGCAATAATTGGCACTTTCTCCCCCCAAATAAACAGCTTACAGAGAATCAAAATTTTATGTAAAAAAACAGTATCTTCTACTTCTAATCAAGGTACTAAAAATGTATCCAGCTTTCTACAGTAAATATTCCTTATACAATGTATTACAGTTTGCTCTGGGCTTTTCTTGCCATGTCCAATATAAACTTTATTCTTATGTACTTTATTCCTCATTGCAACCATCACAAGTCCTACTGAAAGGCCAAGAAACTTCTTGGCAGATTGCATTTTATTCACTAGATGATTATGCCATTTGCACACATTTGAAGTAGACAGCAGGCTGCTACTTCCTCCAACAACTAACTTTCCAGCAACGTAACCATAACAGAATGAAAATACATCAGCAATGCTAAAATGAGAGCTGGTTAGGTTGAAGACAGCTCTGTTTACCCTTTCCTTTACCTTTTTCAGTATGCTCTGGCTCTGGTTGATTACTACTACTGGAGCTGACGCTGGCATCAAAACCGGTTGGAGAAATATTTCCCTCAGACTGGAGGTCTTGCAGCTCCCCTGCAACACTGTCCACCTCTATTGTGCTATCTGTTTCACTTTTAATGCTTCGTATCTCTTCTTGATTTGGTGGCAGCATCTCAGAGACAGTGACACTGGACTGGTGTCTACTGGACTCTGTTACAGTTACGGATGAAGGCGATTCCGGAGTCGTAGGAGGAGTATTAAGCACTGAATTACTGCCACTGCTTGGAAATTCAACTTTCTTTTCACCCACTTCAGTCGGTTTCTCCTCCACAGGTTTAACATCCACATTAGCTGGCAAAGACTTTTCAAGTTCAGAGCTAGGCAAAGAAATGTCTTCTTCTGCAAGAGTCTGAAGCTGCTCCTCTGCTGCAGCATCCTCAGGGGCAGCGTGTGGAGGGGAGGCAGCAGCTTCAGTGTCAGAGTCTGAGAACAGTTCCTTCAGTGTTTTCTTCGGCCACTGTCCCTGAATACTTGACCAGACATCTTTTCGATCCTTTGCTCTGGTGTTCTGAAGTCTCTCATCAGAGTTATTTAGAAGCTTTATTCTCTTCTCTCCCACTTCAGAAAATCCTGAGTAGAAAGTACTTGTCCGTAAAGACTTCCTTTTCTCCTCGAGTCCATTGTACTTTTTAGTCGGGGTGATTTTCAGTTTAGATTTGTCTTCCTCATCTTCATCCGAGGAGCTGTTACTGCTGTTTTCTAAACTAAGGGAGTCTTTGTTTTTGGACTTCTCATCCTTTCTATTAGGTGACACAGTCTTTAAAGATTCCTCTGAAACACAGTATCTCCGTTTACCACGTTTAACCTGTGGTTTTGCTGCTTTATCCACTACCTCCTTTTTTACATCCTTTCTCTTCTTTGTGGCTTCGTCTTCTCCATCAGAGTCAGTATCTTCAGATAACTCTTCCTTCTCTTTTCGCAGTCTTTCAGGAGACTTGGACCCCGACTTGGCCACTACTACATCTGTCAAAGCTTTAGTTTCTTCTGGGAGGGATGAACCGTTCTGTTCTTCTTTTAGACAGAGTTCGCTTTTATCTTGGTTTGCAGCTTCATGTTGAGATTCCTCTTTGCCATCAGCATGTACATTCAGGGCACTTTGGTCATCTTCCTGCTCACTATCATCAGAACTTTCAGAAGCTAATTAAAAATAAATCAAAAAAACAAAACAAGAAATGTCTTGATTCTGGTTACGAAGAATTCTTAAAAAAAACCCAAAACAAAACAAACTAAAGAAATCTGTACAGATATGAACACATGCTACAGGGGTCTCTAGTAGTATATATTTTAAATGGTACCTCCTGAAGACTTAAAAAATTTATTTCCTGTTCTGTTAGAAGGTATAATGGCTATATTAGGAACTAGTAAAATTCTGTGTCATTCAGTACATCTACAGGAATTTCTGAAGAAGTGGAAAAAGCATAGGGTGCATCAATCCATAGAATACAAGCCTCTGCCTAATTAACCCAAACCAAATACTACCATTATCTGCCCTTTTTCCAAAGCCTAGAACAGAGACAGTATTTCCTCTGGAGAATACAGTGTCTAAAAGGACAGAATGACAACAAAGACACTGGATCATCTCTAACAAACCAACCTGACGACCAGCCTGGAAAAGGGAAGTAAAAGGATCATGAAAGATACCTGGAGAAATATATGAACAATAAGAACATAGGACAACAGTAAGAAAATTCAGGGTCAGGAATAAAGAAAAGGAGAAAGGAAGAACAAAGATATAGTGGAGAATGAATCAACAAGTCCATTCCATGGGAAAAGACATGGATACAAAGAAAAACAATGAGAATTGTCTCAAATATATGGGTAACTCCTTAATTTGTAACTCATCCATTTTTGTTGGCACAGCTAGTTTAACTTTTCTCATCCTGCTTTTCATCTGTCATTCTCAATGCCTCGCTAAAACTCACCACCTCTTTACTGATTGTAGTGTGACCAAAAACAGAGAAGAAAAGCAATACTGTCAAGGAAATTCACTGAAGTGGTCGAAGTTGAATTAACTTTTTTTAAAAGGATTTACTGAAATATGATGAACTTAAGAGAAGAGCACACTAACAGAGAAGAAATGTACAGGACAAAATACCATGCAAAATGTTGCATCAGGTGTTTTTCTTGGTTCATCTGTTTTAAGATAGGCAGGATCTTAAATTCCACTGTAAGACTAAATCAGAAAGCAAGTTTTACACAACAGTTTCAGAGTTGTTTGCTGTTTTCTAACTAAACATTAATGGTAGACATTTTGGCCTAAAGTTCCAAGAACTCTATAACTTAAAATGGACTTCTAACACATGCCTTTCTCATACCTTCAAGGATCAAAACTACACAACTATTATAAGAGGTACCAAAATTTGCCATTTGAAATAAAAGCCAAGAACACCACATTTGGAAAAACAACCAGAAATCAGGTCCAACAAGTTTTCCTCTCAATCTACTTAGTTATCCGTGCCCTTCAAAGGAAAGTTGAATACAATAGCATTAATCATTCCAGTTTATGGAAAAAAAACCAAAACAAAACAAAAGTGTAAAAGGTTTTGAGCAAGCAGCAATAAAATCAGAGGAGAAAGAAATAGTACAAAATTAGAGGTTTTCATACTTAAAAACAAAGACCCACAAGTAATACAAAATGTTAATCCCCAGCGCGAACCTATGTAACTTAAATGATAAAGGAATTGCATACAATTAAAAGCATTTCCGGAAATATATTACATAATATGGAAAACATTTAGCTTTCCAAAATATCAGAGGGTGTATGTCAAATTGTGCTTTTGTAATCAGAAGTTAATCACAGATTAATTGTAGCACTAATAATAGTGTCATTATCATCACCACTAATTGCTTTTTTGTTCTTCATTTCCTAAGGAAACAAAGCTTAATAGATTATGTTGACTGTTATTCCACCTACAAATTTGAACCCAGTGGCCAATGTCATCCAAGTTCGAGTAAGTCTGAAATTATTAAATTCATACAACTTCCACAAAAAATGGTGGTTACCCAAACTAGCTATACTGTATATGACTTCTTTTTCTGCAGCCATGCACTATATTCAAGGATAAAGAGAAGCAACTAGTTATTATAATACTGCTGTAAATGTGTGGGAAGGGGAAAACAATGTTAGGAACAACAGATGTGCTGAGAAGCCAGGCAAGTGAGGAAGGTAGGTCCACCTGGGAAGACATCCAGGG
>NW_010338907.1:0-4607 GCF_000700745.2 Antrostomus carolinensis
TCTGGTGTGTCAGCCACTCCTCTAACTTTGTGCCATCAACAAACTTGCTGAGGGTGGTCGCTACTCCTACATCCAGGTCACTGATGAAGATGTCAAACAAGACCAGACCCAGTACCAACCCTGGGGAACACCACTAGTTACTGGCCTCCAACTAGGCTCTACATCGCTGATCGCAACCCTCTGAGCACTGCCAGTCAACCAGTTCTCAATCCAATTCCTTTAACCCTTCAGTCTGTCTCCTTGCTTCCTTTACTATTACTTCAGTCACACCTTCAAAGTGAAGGCTTCGTTTCAAAGCAATTTAGCAATTTGTAAAAACAGCAAAAGAGCAATTTGTTTTTTCATCCTGACTTTTGCAGGCTGAGCTTTTCTACTGCAGAGATGCACACAGTTAGCTCAACAGCATTACAATCATATTCGCACCCGGTCTGAAAGTGTCCCCTGTGTCTAAAAGGACAGTTCACATTTGTCTGACTACTAAACAAGTCTCTCAGTTAGGAAAAGTGCAAACAAAATCATATCAATATTAGCAAAGATTCCCAGTTCTTGTGTTGCACTACTTTTGAGTAACAATTAAGAGTTTCAGTTGGCTGAAACATCTGCATTAGAGGGAAAAAAAAAAAAAAAAAAGATTCGAAATCCTAAAAAAGGACAGATACTATGCAAGTAGTCCAGATGCCAAACTGATACAATGAGAACATATGAGAAAAATCATTAAGCTGTGTCAAACTGCATCACTGCTTCAGCTGACTACTGCTATTTTTTTTTCCTATGCAATAAACAATTCTGTAAAAACAGACTAGTTTTCACAGGATTGAAAACTTAGAAGCTTTATATTTAAAAAAATCCTGATAAATAGGAAACATCATAAAGTAACTGTGATCTTCAAGAGCAATCCTCATTTTCCTACCAAAAAGTTAATTGAAAGGACTTCTTTAAAGACAATGTTAAAATTTCTGCTTTCCTAACTGAAAATAGACTCTCCATATTATTTCACCTTTGTTGTGGTAGTTTCAACAATATAACCTTTTTTAGAGTTATCTTTCCAAAGAAGAATGAAGTTCTGTGTCTACATTGCTACGCTATACTACTACAATTTCAGAGCATCTGGATATACAAGTACTGATTTATGATTCTAGACTTGCAATAAATTCTGTCAACATTTCAAAAACTGAATGAGCCAGAGAATGATTGGTCAATGCTATCTGAAATGTAAATAATCTCCTTTCTATCTACTTTGAAGGCCTGAATGTCTTTAACGGTACATGAATTTTCTATCTTATTCTTTGTAAACAATCAGAGACAGAATTAGAGTGATTTAAGTAATCATGGCACAAGATTCTCAAAAGCATACAGGTGTTTAAAAATTATGAGATAAAATATAAGCACAAATTTGTAGTTGTATCCAATTGCCTCCCTGTGGGTTTATATATATATAGCATAAGTATATATGTAAGTATACATACATAAATATGTTTCTGTGTGTGTATGCATATGTATATATAGACATATACACCAATCTCTTGAATGCATACTTCAGAAAGATTAAAATCACTGCACCTCTCAGACACAGGAAGAAGTTTGACAGCACAATACAAAAATGTGAAAGCATGAGTTAAACAGGGAAGTCCATAAACTGAGTGGGACATTGAATGACACCTCTGCTCAAAGTTAATCAAGATGGCATATGTGGCAGTTCCACGTGCAAAACCAGTACTTACACAACATGCTTGCAGTTTTTTCTAACTACCAATTAAGTCTCAGGATTTGTTGAGACCCATTCCTCCAATGCATTACATTCCAAGCCATCAAAGGAATACTATTATATGGGATATTTTAGTATATGCTATTTAAATCTAGATGTATTTCTCCTTCCCAAGTACAAGCCATAGAGCAACAAATGCCTTCGTATTTATAAACACTGGGAAGTGAGTCCGTGTAAATATTTGCTGAGATTAAGAGACTTCAGTGATAGCTTCAAAAACAGAATCAAAGCAGTTTTTATTAGCATTCTCAGTTTTTCTGACAGGTTTTTAAAAAATTTCAGGCTTCCCAGAAGGCTTTTAGTTACATTGTTAGTTAGTTCCTTAACTCAACAGGTAGAATTGAAATGTCTGAAGAACAGTGGAAATGTAAAAAATGTTCCAATGAGGAGGAGGTGTTGCTGACAACTTTATGAAATGCTTATAATACCAACATGGTCTATTCCATGAGAGCATAAAGAATATTTTGCTCTTATGCTACATATTCCATGCAGCTGTTCTGAGTTTTGAGTATTTACAGAATAAGCATATCTGCTACCCCTTTTATAGCAACACATTTGTTACAGTCACAGAATTCTAAAACAAATGTATAAAAGGGAAGAATAATATCCAGTGGCTAATATGGGAAACACAATATAGCAGTCCAGCATCATTCACATTAACTGGATGGTTCATGTGGAGTCTTCAATGCAGAATAGAACACGTGAAGACACTGTGATTCCATTGAATTTTCAAGTAGCCTTAAAACATGGAAGAATGTTAATTAGCATAGAAAACAGCTGAGAGAAAATACATTTCCTATTAATACTTAGGCAGAATATTTATGTTGTGACAAATGCTTCATACACAACCTACTCATCAATGACACATTTATTGGGGTATAACCTGTGAGCAGACTGCTTTCTTAAGTTGAATCATATCTAGTGTCAAAAGGCTTCTTCAAATATGAAGGGTTTCAAGATATCTCCTCTTTTTAGTGTCTCTGCTGTGTGTTCACCCCTCTAATTAGATATAGAAATTTAGTTAAATACTCTGTCTGAGTGCAATTAAATGTTTCTCCTTGATTTTCTGCTTGAATATGAGTGGACACAAAACCAATTATCTTTCATAGCTTTGCTCTTGCATGCAGTGAAAGTTTTCACTATGTTTGACAACTTCGAAAGCCAGTGAATTGTTTTTATACAGAGGAGTAGGAGAAAGAGAATGGCTTTTGACTAATGAAAAAAACTGAATGCCAACTGGTTTCATTTCCTTAAGCAGAAAATATTTTGTGATTGAACTGAAACACCTGGGGAAAGCATTAGAAAAAGGTTTACAAAAAAGGAAGAGCAGAAAAGATAGTAAAACTAGGGGCTCAATACTGGATTACAGATTTGAACATCTTCAATTTCACAACAAAGAGAAAAGACTATCAGTCTTTAAAGTATTTACAGGTCGTTTCTGAGAAGTGTTTCCACAGAGGTATAACTGCTGGCACGTATGTAAAAGGGGGATCCAGTCAGTGAAAGAAACTTTTTGAAAGACAGCTTCAAGATGATGGTCTCATGGAAAGCTTCTTTGCAGAGCACAGCATAATTTCATCTCCCCTACAAAACTCACAAGCATGTATCTGTATTTTCCCTTTAGGAATGGAAGAGTTGCCTTAAAATTGGAAAACATGTTCAATGAACTCCAATAAACTGTCTCTGCTGGTTTCAGATATTCCATAGGAGGGTACAGAAATCCAGCAAAGGATGTATATCTCAGCATTGCCCACTGTTAGGGCCTTAATCTGGCCTGTGATTGATATCTGATGAAGTCCTAAAATATGTCCTTGAATAGCACTTCAAAAATATTTTATTAAGAGGAATTACTTATTGCATGCCTGTCTCATAAAGGATCTGCCACTTCCCAGTTTAAATAAAGATTGTGTTAACATACATTTTTTTTCTATCTCTATAAACTCTCCCACTTTTTCATTTAATTTATTCAAATATTTTCCCCTTTTTCTGTCCAGTACCACAGGAACAGAAGTCCCAAATCCCTCATCTGCTTCTTCACATATTTTTTATTTCTTTTCAAGGACAAAAAATAAATTTTCAATGCCAGTGTAACTGGACTACATATCCCTACTCTCTATTTTTCCCTCTGTCAGGAATGTGTTATCTGAAGAACATAAATAATGCTTCGAAATATTATATTTAAATTCACATAGTATTTTCACCTGCAACCCCCTGCTAGACAATTTGAAATGATAGAGGGCAGAGACTTCTACTTGAACAAGCATATCCCCTCTGGATGCTGTATAACCTAATAGGAGAACTAATGTCTCCTAAAAGAGCTGTGCTGGAAACAACATGTGGTGCAACTTAAAAAACTGTATCAAGGATTTCTAGAAATTGCACAGTCTATTACAAACAATAGGTACTGATCTAGGATCTGCCATTCAAGTAGGATTGATGAGCAATCATTTTACAAGCTTGTGTGATAAGCTACACAGAGATTAGGTACCTTTCATTAAACGTAGCTCCAATTACAAAGAATTACTCTGTAAGGAAATACGTCAGTATAGCAGTAGATTTAAAGACAGGCCATAAAGCATTTACTCTTTGCTTTGATAACTGCTGAAAAGCATAATTCAAAAAATAATATGGTAATAAACTTATTTTCTTTACGTTTGTTATGCTAAATGCTCTATTTATAGGATTAGTATTGTCGTTGGTTTTGGTTGTTTTTTTTTCAAAAAGAGAACAAAATGCTTTAAACATGATAAAATAATAGGGGAAAAAACCCCAAATATTTAATAGATCTTATACCGCATAAGAGATTACAATCAGTGCAGGTTGGGGGCTGACCTGCTGGAGA
>NW_010338908.1:0-1468 GCF_000700745.2 Antrostomus carolinensis
GCATTGTGTGGGGTTGTTGTGACCCAAGTGCCAAGAAGCCATCGCTTGGCCTTGATGAACCTCATGCTACTACCTCCTCATGATGGTCCCAGCTGGTGGCTGTGGTATCTGCCCCAGCCTCACTGTGAGGAGATCTCCAAACCTGTCTGAAATAACTGTGTGGCCTTTGGAGTGGCTGGCTTGCTTCGAAACTTGCTGCTTACGATCAGTGCTAAAATCCTACTCCAGCATGCTGCTCTGGGTCTCCAGCACTGGCTGGAGGACAAGGGTAATAGCAGGGATGTTAGCCTTCAGTTATCCTCACACACAGTCCCTGAACAGAGGTTGAACAATCAGTGTCACAAGCCACAGTTGGAGCAGGGCTGGGTGGACTTTCTGATCTGAAGCATAGTTTTGGTCTAGAAATCATCTAACAACATCTTCTTTGCAAAACTTCCAGGGTTTCATGGGTTGGACTCAAACAGAAACGCCACAGACAGCACTGCCAACCCCAAGCATTCAAATACCATGAGTCAGCCCCCCCCTTCCTTCAACTCTTCCAAGTCTCCTTCCCTCTCTGGGTTTTCTGTTTGTTTTTATTTTTAACTATGAGGTTAAACTTGGTTCATATTTTCCAGATTCCTTCGCTTTTCTTCTCCCCCACCTTTTGGGAGAACTAGAAACTTAACTGTTTTTTGGGTGAGAGGGGTGTTCCTAAACAGAAGAGGAGATGCAATTGTCTAAATCCCTGGAGCAGGGCCCTAAGTAACGTTGTTATGTGACTTATGATAAATTGGGGTGATTTGGCAGCGCTTCAGTCTGGCTCCTTATTTAATTGCTTGCAGATCCTGCCTTGTCATTAACACAAGAGGTCAAGGTACTGGCAGGAGTTCTGTGATTTGTGGATGCGTACTTAGCTTATAAAAACACCTCTGTCTTTGCCTCCAAGCGAGCCCTCCTTGTTCATCCAGATGTTACAGCTGTTCTCCCCTCTCCTGAGGTCCTTCAGCTCACTCTGCTCTTGCTTTCCTTTGTGAGGTGCCTTATGCAATGCCTCTGCTCAAACATGCATTTGGCCAGCTGCACCTTCACTGCAGCAGTAACAGAACATCCTAAATGCTCATTAAAATGGGAATATTTTCATAAATGCTTTCTGGAGATGTTTTCTTCCTCTGAAGCTTTCAGGGAAAAGGAAGCAGAAAGGAAGATGAGTAAGGGGAGCCCAAGGAGCATCCAGGAAGTTCTTTGAGCAAAGGAAGTGAATTGCATCTGCCAGGATGAAGGACGTGCATCAAATAGTGGATGTGTCTGAATCCTGCAACATCTCTCAGCTGCATGAAATGCACCACATTTGAAGTTGAGAAATCTCCAACCTACATTTGTAACGCAGACTTCAAAAACAGCGTAATCCCAGGGATAGTTAACTCTCCTTTTATGGGACTTCAGAGAGTCACAGTCTGGTCTGTGTTGGATGGGACCTTAAAGCTCA
>NW_010338909.1:0-1559 GCF_000700745.2 Antrostomus carolinensis
AGGCAGGAGAGCAACTGGTTGCCCTTTGTCCCCAGTATAAACAGAACTGGTGGGAACTGTGTGCTCTTGTACAGGATTTGAGGTCTAAATAATAGACCAGATAAAAGAAACCCAACTGTGTTGAGTCAAATTCAAACCAGGTTTCTTTTCTGAGTGGGCAAACTGCTCTGGAGAAACTTCTCCTGGCTCCCAAAGCTTGGGGATGGGTTGTCCTGGCCATCACGTAACGTGGCATGAGCCTGGCATGACCTAAGAGTTGTTTTTTCTTTGGCTGTGGTAGGTGGATGGGGAGCTGGAAGCGCTGCTGGAGAATGGAGAAGGTCTCTCCGATAAGAATCAAGTTCTCAGCTTATCCCGGCTGATGGTTCGGATTGAAACTCTGGAGCAGAAGCTCACCTGCCTCAAACTCATACAGGTGAGGAGGTCTCAGCTGAAGGGGAGGGATCCACATCTTGTGAAAGCAATGTCATGGAATCATAGAATTGTTCTGGTTGGAAAAGACCTCTAAGATCATGAAATCCAACCATAAACCCAATGCTGCCAACTCCACCACTAGACCAAGTCCCTCAGCACCACATCTGCACGTCTTCTAAATCCCTCCAGGGATGGGGACTCCACCACTGCCCTGTTCCAATGCTTGACAACCCTTTTGGTGAAGAAGTTGTTCCTCAGATCCAATCTAAACTTCCCCTGGTGCAACTTGAGGCCATTTCCTCTTGTCTTGTCCTTGGGGTTCTCTCGTTAGAGGAGGAAGGAGAAGGTGGGAGGAAGGTCTGACACTTGTGCCAGCATCCCAAGCATGAGCCGAGCGATTCTTTCACTTTAATGATCCTGTGTAATCACCACGCTTTGCTCATTTTATATTTGGTGGAACTCAGCCTGGGTGGTGATGGAAAATTCCCATTTCTAGAAGGAAATAAATTCCTTGTGCATCAGGGTTTGGAGAAGAAACGAGTCGTTTTTATGTCAAGATTTAGAGAATAAAGGAGTAATTAGTCAGTTTAAACCCACAACTCTCTTATCTCCAAGATTATCCCACTTTTTTACCACTGCTTGAGCCAGTTTTCTCTGCCACCCATTATCCCATGAAGTTTTATTCCCTGGTACGAGCTGTCCCACCAGGTGACAGTTACAACAGTTCTGCCGCGTGCCTCACTGCTCCAGACCCGGCAGTTACAACCACTAAAACTCACTCAGACATGGTTGGTACCTAATTGTGGCTTTTCCAATGGGTTGACAAGGTAACACAAGCCCAGTTGACCAGTTGGCCATGTCATCCTGTGGAAATCAAAGCTTTTTTGGCCTTTTAAGTCTTTACCCGTCCTCACAAACTCTTTCCAACTTGGACTCATCCAGAACACGCACTCGCAGTCCTGCTTGAAGTCCTTCCTGGAGTGTCACGGCTTGTCTCTCCTCTGGATTTGGATGACAGAACTGGGTGATGGAAGAGGAAACACCGCTAACAACCTGAAGTTGCAGCTGGAGGTCAGTAATTCCCTCGGGTTTGCAGCATTGCTAAGAAATATGATGTTTTTATTTTATTTTATTTTATTTTATTT
>NW_010338910.1:0-4293 GCF_000700745.2 Antrostomus carolinensis
CTCTAGCCAGGGTCAACCCACCACAGTCAGGCATACTACTTTAATCATCAGCAATAACTTTTCAGTACTTCTCCTGAAGCAGAGGGAAGAATACTAGTCTGAGTGTACATATATATGCTTTTTTTGGTTGAGAAGGAAAAGTAGGTACCATGCCATTTGGAACACTCCTAGATATTTCACTGTAATTGAATGAAAATATAATTTTCAAGGTACAACAGTATTATCAAATGTTATTATCAAAATGATCAAAGAGTACCTTTTTCCCCTTCATTTTTAAGACTCTTCTTCCTTTGAGATCTCCTTATATAATGACTTTCTTTCATGAAGCCTTTCATAATTAATCCATCTGAATAACAGACATCCTGTATGAGGCTCCAGTCAACAATGGCCAATGATTATGATAGTTTCAAATTTAGGCAAACGGGAAAATGCACAGGATTCTAATCCCACTGAAGTCAAAGAAAAACACACTGAGTTCACAGATGCTGTGACAGAGCAAATCTTAAAAAAAAAAAAAAAAGTACTGGGTTCTCCCCCCTCTTCCCCTCAAGAAGAAATACATAATTTTTTCAAGCTAAAATTACATTGCAATATTACATATATGGAGCAAGAATTTTGGGATCAGTTCCTCTGGCTTCCAGGTGTCTGGGAACTCCTTTCGGTAAGTGCACTCTTGGTGCTACTTAACGTCAAGATTTAAATGCCACAGTATCAAGGAACAAAACAGTCTCAGGAGAGGAATAAAGTTCAGAAGTACTTAAATTCCCAAATTTTCACAAGTATAATTCACTGTTTAAGAAAAACTTTTATTCTGTAGCAATGCAGATAATATGCAGGGAATTTTCTCTCTAAACCCCACTGGCTCCCAATCTTGACATCCAGTTAGCTCCCCAGACTTTGCTTCTGGCTCTGCATGCATTATGGGGAGGTAGAGGACAAGGATGCCCATTTTCAAGTACTTTAAAAGAAACTTATTTTTTTACAGTTTTATTTGTGCAAATATCATTTTCAGCATTTCTGGATCAATGCTGGAAAAGGCCCTAAGTGAGGTCATGTTACCATAGTGTCTATCATCCAGGACATATTCAACAAAGAAGATGCCATACTCAAACTCCTATTACTTTTGCTCAGGTTCATATCCATTTAGCCCTTTATGTATCACTTCTGAATCTGGCCCTTTCAGTCTAGGGGTATATTTTACATAGAGTAAACTCTATGTAAATGTAACTGTAAGTGGTTTACCTACAGCAGCATGAGTAACAAAACTCAGAAAAAATACATGTGCATAGTTCCAATAAAAATACCTTTCCATAGTGATATAATTGGTCTAAATACATGAGTGTAAGCTGTAGAGGAAGTAAGATGCCTTTATACTAGAGCAATTTGAACTGAATCCACACAAGTAGTTGAACTGAAATTCTTACATGAGTAACAAAAAGCACATAAATAAGACAGAAACCAGCTTACTGGAGGAGGTCTAAATTACTCTCAGGTTGATAGTGCCAAGAATAGTATAAAATATATTAATTCAGGCCCTGTCTTTGTATGCCAATTCTGTGTCATTACGTATTTTCTTGTATTTGGGTGTCATTATTACACACATACTTACATCAGCACTGCTCCCAGTATGGGCACAATTACATCAGCACACAGATGTCTTATGCCAGTGCATGATTTATTGCCATTTACATACAAGAAGCAGCTATGCCAGTGACATGGCTATGAAGCTGTACCAGCAGATGAAATTGGAACTCACAACGATTCTCCAGATTTGATGACACAAGTATAAGTAAAAGAATACAATCTTTTTTAAGCAGGTAATCTCATAAAATTCCTTAGAGTTATTTCTTATGGGATGTGTGGAATACGGAAAATTGCAACAGGAATGTTAACCATAGGCAGCCCTTCTGACTTGTGGCTGGTTAGTAATCCTACCTTCAAAATTTCCAAAGCTATGCACAGGATTGCATTACACAACCTTCATTAGACATTAAAAGAATAGCTATGTACACACACAAGCACTAAGGGACATAGCAACGTTTGGTTACTTTTCATATGTTACGGGTTACTGACATTTTACCACCCTGCATGCTTGGGTTTTCCTCAGAACTCATCACTTCATCAAACCACTGTCCCATCATTTCCCAGAGTATGACACATACCTGCACATCTCAGCATCCCACTAGTAACTTTCAAGGCAGTGTTCACCTTCCTAACAGTTGTCCAGAGAAAACAAAGGAGGCTTTACACTTTCTTTATGAAATACCTTAACTTTGTGTCAGATAAAATAAATTCCTTGAAGGGCTGGTTAATGGCCCCTCCTAGGAAATCCCACAGCAGCAGATAAGTGATTCTGCAAATTGCTTATCTGTAAGATTACCTAGCTCCTCCATACTCCAGTACCCATGGACAACTGGAAAATAGCTTTCCTCAGATCGTGTGGGAACAATGATCCCCATGAAGGAGAAGACAGAAAAGCAATGCACTGTGGTCAGAAGCAGTGGACAGTGATCTTGTAAAGCCCGGTTGCCTTCAGCCAGCTCCGTGACCACATCCACGTGCCTCCCCAGTGGTCTGAGCAAGGCAGCATGGGGAGCCTGGCAGCTGCCTAGCAAACCCCAGCTGGGCACCGGTGGAGGAGGCTTGTAAAGGAACCTGGAAACAAAGACAGGAAAAATTTTCTGGCATTAGCTTCTTTGTATGAAGCTGTTATTGGAGATATGTTTACGGGTTGCCCATCTGTTGATAGAGCAGGGCACGTGTTGGCTACGCTTTGAACAGAGAGCATGCAAGCACTGAGCCTTCCAGTTTTCATTGCAGACTTCAGTCCTCAGCGACTGCACGAGGATGCGTTTCATAAGCTAACACTGACATTGTCAGTTATCACTTATGCAGATTAGTGAAGACTCAGCTCCATTATGTTCTCAACTCATAGTCTCATTTATTCTTTATTTCTCTTGCCTCTGCATGATTTGAACTTTAATACATTTCTTTTCACAGCATCACATAGTACATATGATATACATACTTGAAGTCAATCAAGTGGCATCTCTTGAGGCAAATATTCTGAAAAGTTTGCCATCAGGTCAACTCACCATTCCCTAGCTACATGGTCCTTCCCAACAGCATGATTTCAAGTGGTGTTATTGAAAATTACACCTGTTTACACTTACACTGATTTAAATCTTTATGGAAAAATTTATTTTGACTTAAACCTCCTGTAGGTGTACTGGCCATGGATTATTTGTTACCAGCATCAACATCTGTATTTTTAGTTTTCCTGGGCAGCCTTGGAAAGCAGTCTCTTTTACAAAGTGTACATTAAAAGTTTGTATTTCCCTTGAAAATATTTTTTTTATTTTCGAAAAACAGGCCCTGATGTAATGATGCTATCTAAAAAAATCTGTATAGGTCTCCTCAACTTTTCATACTGCAGCTAAAGCACTAAGAAAACAGAGACTCACACGATACTTAAAATCAGTTTCCAGTGATTATTTCACTCTGGTGTGTGGCTTCTATTTAAAATGTAATCACTTACTCAGATCTGTTTGCTCATTTAATTGTCTCCAAATAGTGGCAGAAGCTTTGAAGAAGAAGCATTTATTGATACTTCTAAAGAAGGAATGCAGAGTCTGGCCCCTGATCTGCATTACAGTAGTTTCAAAGTAGAAGAATGACTAGGAAATGCATTTGCTACACAAGAGGCAATAGATGTTAAGACTTAAGCTTGGCAAAGGAAAGACTTCAGAAAACTGAGCTGTACATCATAAGACTAGTAGTTAATTAGACAGCTTATCAAAGGCCAAGTTTTCTTGGCATTCATAAGCACATCAAGAGCAGCTGGCTGTTTGCCATGTATACATGGCATTGTTGCAAATGAAGATAACTGTCGCGGCTCCCCGCTGGAGCATTTATTTTACCTGATTTTTTTTTTTTTTTAATTTGTGCAGTAGGCTTAAAAACAAGAATAAATTGCTTAGTAAAACCTGATATTAGGCCACAGCCCGTGGACCAGATCCAAACCAGGATTTACGCACCAACGTGGACAGTCTGGTGGAATGTAAGAGCAGAAGAACAAAACGGACTCACATGTCCTCTGGCCTTTGAGCTATCTACCCTTCACAGGGCTTGCAGTTTGTGACTTTATGGGCCCCCAAGTGCCACAAGTTGAGAGTTCTGAGCAGCTTAGCACTTAGCGTATACTAAAGCATGATTGGGCTTGAGATAGTTAATGTTTCTCAATCTTTGCCCCTGAGGAAGCCAAGCCTACACAGAATCACAGAATCACAGAAT
>NW_010338911.1:0-1016 GCF_000700745.2 Antrostomus carolinensis
TTACATCTTCTTACTCCTCTCTGGCTGCAAAGTGTGCAGTTGTTTGGGGTTTTTTTTCTCTTCCTCTTTTTTCTTAATTCTGTTATCACCGAGGTGTTACCACCATCATTGATGGACTTGGCCTTGGCCAGTGGCGGGGGCGGAACCAACTGACATTAGCTCTGTGGGACATGGGGGAAGCTTCTGGCAGCTTCTCACAGAAGCCACCCCATGTCCTGCTCCCCTGCTACCAAAACCTGGCCACGCAAACCCAACACAGTCATTAGGTTTTACCTTTTCGGTGAGAGAGTTACGGGGATAGATACCACTTGGTTTATTTTTTGTCTCCCAGAGGTCCCCTCTCAGGTGTCAGACCCTGTATTTCTGTTTCTCCTGGAGCTGGGACCCAGCATTCTGCCCAGCTCCCTGACCAGTTGACCTCTTGTGACATGGACAACTTCTTGAATTTGGGATTTGTGCAGCATATAGGTCTTTGTCTCAATGATAATAATAATATAATAACGATAATAACAATAATATTGTTGTATTTTTTTTTGCATTTTTAAGGAATTCTGGGTCTGAATTCCAATCTGTCTTCTCTCATCTGGCCTGTTTGGTGCATCTCTGCTCTCTGTCACTCTGCTTGGCATCTGTTCCCACTTTTGAGACTAGCATGCCAGCTTGTTCTCACTGCATCCTGATGATCCTGTCTGCAATTTCCCCATCTTCCATTTCTCTAATGCTAGGTGTGGTGGTTTCACTGGGTGAGCACTGGGCCAGCAACCAAACACAGCCGCTTGCTCACTCCCCCCACCCAGGGGATGGGGGAGAGAATTGGGGGGCAAGGGTAAGAAGATGAGTAGGGTGAGATAAGAACAATTGAATCATTGAGATAAAAAACCCTTAAAATATTATTGATATTAAAATAATAATTATAATAATAATGGTAGTAAAATATGCAAATGAGTGACACCCAGTGCCATTGTTCACCACCCACCGACCAAGACTGGCCCGTTCCCAGATAATGATCCCGGAGG
>NW_010338912.1:0-737 GCF_000700745.2 Antrostomus carolinensis
GCCCACAGCCACGCCCACAGCCACGCCCTGGGACACACCCCGGCCACACCCGGCGCCGACGATGGGAACCTGGAACCCCCCCCGGGGACACAACTGGGGACCACACGGTCCTTAGCAACGGCCTTAGCAACCGGGATGCCCATAGCAACGGCCATAGCAACCGGGATGCTCTTAGCAACGGTCATAGCAACTGGGATGCCCTTAGCAACGGCCATAGCAACCACCGTGGCAATTGGGATGCTCTTAGCAGCGGCCATGGCAAGCACAACACCCTTGGTAACGGCCTTAGCAACCACCTTAGCAACGATGATGCTCTTAGCAACGGACTCAGCAACCGCAACAGCCTTAGCAACGGCCACAGCAACCACCCTGGCAACTGGGATGCTCTTAGCAATGGCCATAGCAACCACCCTGGCAACCGGGATGCTCTTAGCAGCGGCCAAGGCAACCATGATTCTCCTAGCAACAGCCTTGGCAACAGCCCTAGCAACCAGGATGCCCATAGCAACGGCCTTAGCAACCATGATACCCATAGCAACGGCCTCGGCGACAGGCCTCAGAGCCACAATATCCATAGCAACGGCCTTGGCAACGGCCTTAGCAACCACGATACCCATAGCAACCACCTTAACAACCATGATTCCCATAGCAACGGCCTTGGTAACGGCCCTAACAACCACGATACCCATAGCAACCACCCTAACAATCACAGTATCTATAGCAACGGCCTTGGTAAC
>NW_010338913.1:0-7918 GCF_000700745.2 Antrostomus carolinensis
GAAGTTCCAAGCAGTGTTGCTAGTAAGCAATTGTGCTCCATTTGAGAAATATTTTACTCTTTAATATCTAAGTCCTGACATACCGATACGCCATTATAATGATATTGGATTGTGTTTGACTCACAGTGGATTTATCAGGCTAGATAATGTCTATCTATGCCAATAAAATACTCAACTGGCCTAGATGGGAATTCTTGATGTGTCATTGAGGTGTTTCAAAGACCTCAGGTAATTATCAATTAGGTTACAATTTTGCTCTAAATTATGACTGAGCCAACATCCCCTTGTGGGGTTTCTATACCTTTTGCAAAATGTAGCATTCTGAAAGTTGGTTGGAAGAATGAAATTCCATTCCACACAGAAATCTCCTCCCTCCAATACTATTTACATGTTCAGTATTTTAATTATCAGAACTTTGATTTTCAGAAAGAAAACATACCACCTAATAATCAAGATCTTAAAAAAAAATATCTTATGGTATATCTCATCTTCCAAGACAAAACAAAAAAATATTCCTTTTAAATGAAAGCAAATCAGTCTTTCTTACCTCCATTTTTTATCCCCTTTGTACTTTGTCTTCTATCTGCAGAATTAGCAGCTGAACAACAGTGAAGTACATACATGTTAATACACAAATGGAACACCTTAAACTATTGTTTCCTATTTGTGTTAATGTTGCCCAGCTGATTTTCTAGTTGTCTATGAAAAGTGAAAAGAAACTTTCCAGTTTCTCATTTGGTCCAATCAAAATCCCCCAAATGACTCTTTGGTGAGTAAAAATGTATCAAAACAAACTATTGAGAAGATATTTAGTCCTAATTATTTCCTCATATTGTTCAGAATTTGATATTCGCTTAAGGTACTAACTGCAACTTTCTGCAAACAATTTCTAAAATAAATGTACATTCTTCTGGAGAATAGAACTATAATTCCAAACAACTGATAAATTTTTCACCCTCTCTATGACACTTGTCATCCTATGACTATAATAACTTAGTGTTTTTTCATACTACCCGCTCTCAGGAGTGAAATCAGGATGGATATGTTTGTCACCATGGCAGCAAAACACTGCATGTGTTTTAACCAAAGCAGATGCAGAGAGTGCAAATCCTCAGGTTCTTGGTTTTAGAGAGTTTTTAAGTGGCTCACTTAACTATAAGTCCTTGCATAAACAGGAACATGGAGTATTTTTCTGCTATTGAGTGTTGAAGAAACCTGCATATTCTGTACCCGAGCTTGTATTTCCCCTGAGTGCTGGCATATGTCTAGTTATTGTATTTTCCTCCCAGGCAGAAAATTAAAGCTTGTTACAGTAAAGTTATTTAGAAGATGAGATCATTCCAACCAAAATGATTCTATGATTTTTATAGGAAGCTTTGCTACAATACAAAGGTTTTCAGCTTGTAGTTGTATCATAGTAGTTCACAAAATAACTGATGGAAAAGGAAGGAAGTTGGTATGATTTATGGAAAGCTGAAAAGCAAGACTTAATACCTCATAGTAGGTACCTTAAAAGGGTTGCCCAGCTGCTGGTTAAGACAACTGCATCAGGCAACAAGAATACTGAAGAGAGATCTTTTTTACCTACTTCCTCCTTCTTAATCTGTGATGTCTCACAAAAGATAGGTGTCTCAGGCAGCATTCACCTTCCTTCATGGTCCTCTTCACTGTAGCACATCTTGCTTCTGGGTCTCTTGACCCCATTAGGGAACCATGTGCTCAATCTACAATAGTACACAGCAGAGGCACCTAAGTATTAGATGAAATAATCTGAAACCTCCCGAGAATTAGGTACAATCTGCTGAAACCACTAAGACAGTTTCCCTTGTAGTCACTCATTCCCTTTCTCCCATACCTGAACTAGTACACCCTTCTGCACATCACAAAGGTTACAGCTTGGTGTGGCTTTGCTTCATACTGCTTTCCTTCAGTTGGTGAAAGGATGATTTATCTGAACTGGGACAGCCTCCTTTTCAAATTTTATAATCTTGTTACAGTTTGCTGTCCTGTGGTCAAGATTTGCACAACACTATTCTGCCATCAGATACTATAATTAGGCAATACCCTGTAGATAGGACACTATCAAGAGCTGAATCCCCCTGAATATATAAGGACAGGATTCAGCCCACTTTTTGGTCAGCAAAACAAGACAGGTCTACTCTGTGCAACAGACTGCAACCCTTGGAAGTGCCTGCAGGCAATTTCTACAGTCTTTCTGTGGAGCTGTTTCTGCAGGGAAGCAATGCTGCTCTGTACTGTCCCAGGATGAACATATGGAGAAAGCACAGTCTAGATCATTACACATTTCTTTGGCAACCACCAGGTCTTTCTTTGAAAGACCTCTGTTGAATATCCGTCTAGCCTCATATCCCTCTTTCCTCCACCCTAAATATTGCAGGAAATAAAAGAATCTCATAAAATTGAGAACAGCTTGTGAATTGAGTTTGGTAGTGATGAAGTAGGCACTTTATTACTACCCACTCTGACATCAGTCAGCCTCAACTGCAAACAATTAGAAATGCTATAGATGGAGGACATGAAGACATTCAATCTTGCAAAAACAGATTAAAATTTGTACTTCAGGGGGAAATTTAATATGAGTGACATTCTCTGTGGTTTGTACTTCATTCCCAGTATTTTTTATTTTGGCAAATTGAGAACTATATATATATTTTTTTTTTTTTTTTTTTTAGTTATTATCTAGTACTTTATTGCAAGCAACAATTGTTTACAGCTGCTTTAATATTGTTTATGGCATAGTATTATTGCAGTGCATGGTATTTCCTAGCAAAAAAAGATCGAAAAAAAAAAATATATTAAATGAAATCCTGGAAATAAACATTTAAAATCCAAGCATTTTTATTCATTCTATGTGCTTGTCCATTCACTGACAATAACAGATTATTAAAACTGTGAAAACAGAATACTTATATTCTCTGAGAATGATCAGGTAAAACAGGTAGACAAGAGACAATCTTCCCTTGTTTCCGTTACAAAGATCTCCTACTTTAAGAAAACTGAAGAGAGACAGAAAAAATTGTCCATCACTGTAGAGTAACTACAGCAAATGTAAAGCCAACTGTTACATCGGTGTCATCCTGTTGAAACTTTTTTAGTCTTCACTCCAAGTCTGAACAGCCTTGGCCTAAGCTAAAATGGAGTCCAGGGCTGTGAGCAGGGGTGGGGAGAGACTGGGAGGCCTGGCAGGGACAGTCATGCCTGGTGGTGCCCTCAAGTCCCTGCCAACAAACTTGGCTGCCAGCAAAGTGTGTCCTCATAGCTTACAGGGGCGGGGTTTGAAAGGTCTCCATAAGTCTCCATAAGCTCCTTCTGCTATCTGGCTGTGAACAAAGTGATGCTGCCTGGGAGGCCACAGCATCAGGAATCATGCTGTAGGACAAGTTAAGCAGCCTGTGGAGCCATGAGTGCTTCTTGAGGAAGATGAAGGGACCTTTCTTGGTAATCAAGTCACTAGGACATAGTATTTTCCTGCAAGGGTGGCAACTCTACTATAAAATCAAAAAGTGCTGGAAGGTGGTTTGAAAAGACCAAGTGGGACCACAGAATACCTATAGTGTCCATCCCTGTTGCAGAAAGCAGTTTTCACTCATCCTCTTGCCAGATTTGGAGCAAAATCTAAGCTTTTCACATGTTCAGCTTGGTGAATTGTTAAGCCCCTGAAGACATTCTAAAATCTTTGAGGGGAGAGGTAAGGGATGCTGGTTCTTCACTGATATATCTGTAATCTTGTCCCAGACTAAGTTCCCCATACTTCTTTTTGATAAGGAGTATGAAGGCTCAGAAGGAGACAAGAAGGGGCAGATCAGCCTCAGTGCCAAGCTGTTCTTGAGTTCCTTCTTGAGGACAGAAAATTTAGGATGAGATAAAGCACAGATGTTCCTGAAGGGTACCTTCTCTCCTGGGATCAGGGCAATGGGCAGTTATGCAGGCAATGGGGCAACAGGGTTTCTTCTCCTTTCTTAAATACATCATCAAAGTTGCTGTACTCATATAGGCTCACTGATTAAGGTAAGGCTTGTTTGGCTGGGGCAGAAGCATGCTTGTGGGGCCTTAGCAGGTCAGGGCTGCAGCCTGTGCCACTGGGCAGAGCTGAAGGATCTCAGGGCTGGGGTTGTGCTTGGATGAACACATGGTACGACTAGGGGGTGTCACACTCATTGTGGCTGTTGTGTAATTGTTTTCCTGGGTTGCAGTCCTCAGGGTGGAAGAAGGCTACCACACTCAGTAGGTCTCAGTGGGCAACAGACAAGGTCAGGGTAGTGGCAGTCAGGCCACTGCTCATACAAGGCAGCACCGGGACCTGAGGCACTTGAGAACTGTGGTGGAGAAAACAGCCCCAAGAGGATCCCAGGGTTAGCACTTGTCCTCAGGCTCTGGGTGACCCTTTCCCACAGGGAGGCACAAGGATCTTGCTTGGCAGTGAAGGAGGAGAAGACTGCTTCCCCAGACAGGGCAGACAGGGATAACAAGGAAGGGGCAGATGGGTGTGATGTGGCATGCCTAGGTACCAGGGGTGGTGGTGGCCCAACAGGAACTGTTGCATGGTGATGTCCTCCAGCTGCTCCTTCTATCTGCAGCAGTGACAGTGGGGGGATGGGTTGGGCTGGGGAGGACTCTGGGCCCATGGACTGGGATGGGAGTCTCTGGAAAGGCTGATCAGAAGACTCATTGATGTCATCAGGGTCACCCTGGCCAAAAGATGACAATTAATTTTATGAAAATGATACTGGTACTGGGCTGGAGCCCTATTCTCAGGAACTGGACCTAAGGAAAGAAACAAAAAGTTTCATTTTATCAGTACAGATGTCACTGGGCAAAGAAGCAGAAACCGAACCAACTGAGAACAAAGTCTATCATGGTTTTGCTTTTGTGCCCTGCTATGAATATTTCAGATTCATCAGTTCTGAGAAAATTCCTTTACATTTTTTAAATTCAAACTGACTGAATGTTCAGGGGAGCCACTTAAATTGAAACCAGTCCTTAGCTCATAATGTAACCAGATGATACATCAAATATTTTTGCTTATTAATGCAGGATTTTGAACATGAAGTTTTGTTCCATCTTTATCATTAATCAATCTGTCAATTCAGTCTGAACAACCACACAGGATAATGTTATATTCTGCTTTAAATTTCTATGTCACCATAGTAAAGTACTGCAAAGACTTTTGTTCTCATTCAGAAAAGCTTTGATGTGCTTCAAAGATAAGAGCACTTCGTTATGTTCATGAAGAATAAAAATGTCCTACTATGACAAGAACTCTTAATATAATTGTTAAGTGAAGCTTAACATTAGTTTCAAATGAATAAAAGCACTTGCTAATGTCAGGTCACTGTTCGTATTTACACTCTTCAAGTTTTTGGTTCTCACCAAAAAATGCTTACATCTTTAAAAACATCAGGTTTTGTTTCATAGCATGCCATAGGATTACATTGACTTGGATTTCTTGCAATAAGATGAAACATTTAAGTCATTAAGTTGACATTAGAGATAAAAAACTTTCAATTTACTATTCATAAGGCCACCCTCTCTTTTGTGTAGAGGACATAGATTAGTGGCTCTCTTGAACCTTGCATTTTTAGAGTCTCTGGAGCAGCTTTGCAGTGACACAGACCATGTCTAAGAGTATGCTGTTCATTTACATTCATGAATTAAGTGAATCTTAGAAAGGAAGCAAATTTCAATATGCAGGAGAAAACAAAGCGTAACACAAGTTTTCGTCCTAACTAAATGATGCACGCACTTTTTGTCACTATTTCAGTAATTTTCACACTCTAATGAGAGGAACTGAGAGAACATTTTTGGACTTAAAATAATTGTTTATTCATACTCTACCAACTGATAAGAATTCATGACAAAATTCTTACTTGATTTGCTAGATCATACAAACATACAGGGAAATTAACTGAGAAATAAGAAAGCCTTGCCCCTTCTTATGCAGTAAGGTCTGTAAAGACATAGTAATATCTTTTCTTGGTTCTTCTTCTCTCCTTTTAACAACTTGCTCCCCTACTGCTCATTACCCTGACATTCACACATCTCCTGCTGTCCCCAGAGTTCCCTGCTGGAAGAGGAACAGCCGAGTCCCTTAAACTCTTTTCATTTCCCTTATGTGCCATTCTTTAAAGAACCACTTTACCACATGGTACTTATATCTGTTATGGTCATGTCTAAAAGGCAAGTGAAAGGGAGTCTGATAGTACCAAAGCTAAAACTGTATGCAGTCTGAATATACCTACTGTTTTAGACAAGAGCATTTATAATGAACTACTCTAACCAAATGTGCTAGATTTTGTACAATTAAGAACAAAGCCAAAGGACACTAAGTTATTGATTAAAACACTAAGATTTCAAGCCATCAAGTTCCATGAAATGAAATGCTGAATAGGAGTGTATGTAAAAGTTGAGGTAAATAGGATCCAAATTAATGCTTTACTGATATCTAGACTAAGCAAATTTTCTTGAAAGTTCAAAATACTTTAAAATAAGTCTTAAACTACTTCGAAATAAAGTTTTCATATTTAGCATTTTTTTCTCCATTTCCTCCTTAATTCTTAAACCTTCTATTAAGTTCCTTCTTTCTGAAATCATGTAGTAGTGGACTTCCAAGAGTTTCTTCCTTTGTTGTACTTTGATGTATAATACAATCTTATAATTTCAGTGAATGGTCCTCTCTTATGATACACAAAACTCCTGACAAACTTTCTGTGTATACCTTCAATCATTATACGTAATTCTATTGAATCTTTGTGTAAGCATTTCCTTTAAAGGTCAAAATTAAAAATAAGAATAATCCAGTCTTTTCAGTCTCTTCAGACTGGAGTTTATCTAACTGTTGAAGTAATTTCTGAAGTGGAATGACCAGAAAATATGACATAATATATTCTTGAGTGGCTACAGTATATAATTTGCTCTTTATAAATGTTGCCTATGCTATTGTCCATCCTGTTCCTTATATAGGCTGACACAGTGTTTACTTTCCAGATCTTAAACATACACAGAGCAGAATGGGGGGTCTTCCCAGACCTGACACAAGAGAAAGCAGTTCTCACTGGAGTGTCCCTGCATGCTCACCAAAAAGCCTTTGTACTCCCACCATCATGTCTCTGAGATATTGCTTCTCTTTAGTGGTAGAAAATGAAAAAGCATGCCATGGCCTCTCATTCCCTTTTTGTTATCCCATCTTTCTTTCCTTCCTTTCCTCATATGTGTGTATTTTAAGACATGTATATTGTGTGCTTTTAAGATAACTGCAGACAGCAAAAGCCAAATTCTAAAAAGAGTTCTCTGCCTTCCAGTTACCCTAAATGTATTTTTCACTCTGAGATGCACAGGAAAAAACTGGGGAAATTAAATCGATGAAAGAAGAAACTCAGTGAGTGAGTTTATATAAGGAGGATTTGTCTACATTGAAGTAATGTGCACTAGCTAATGCTTGAATTATAACAGAAAAAAAATTATACAGAATCATGGAATCACAGAATCATAGGGGTTGGAAGGGACCTCAGGAGATCATTTAGTCCAAGCCCCCTGCCAAAGCAGGTTCCCTGCACTAGGTTACACAGGAAAGCATCCAGACAGGTTTTGAACATCTCCAGAGATGGAGACTCCACAACCTCTCTGGGCAGCCTGTTCCAGTGCTCCACCATCCTCACAGTAAAGAAGTTTTTCCTTAAGTTTGTCTGGAACTTACAATGCTCCAGTTTTTGCCCATTGCCCCTTGTCCTGTCACAGGGTACTACTGAAAAGAGCCCAGCTCCACCCATTTGGGCCACGCACTTCAGATATTTATAGACATTGATAAGATCCCCTCTCAATCTTCTCTTCTCCAGGCTGAAGAATCCCAGCTCTCTCAGCCTTTTGTCTTATGGCAGATGCTCCAGGCCCTTAATCATCT
>NW_010338914.1:0-13329 GCF_000700745.2 Antrostomus carolinensis
TGCCATCCCAGCATCGAGAAATACTGCACAACTGTCTGAAATCCTCAAATTCTCCCTTAGCAGGTGGCCCAGAGGGATAAAATGAGTAGACCTGCAGCTATTGCCCTATGTCTCTCAGACCCCCTCACAACTGCACATCCAGCCTCCCTCTTAATTCAGCCATTACTGAATAGCCCTGTTAATGACCGCAGGACCTTTTTAGCCAAGACCATTGTTTCATCATACAACGTGTGAAAAAACATTCCTTCATATTGATTATGAATTCCTTAATTACTGGGATTTATGCATGATAAAATGCTTAATCCTACTGCTACCTGGGGAGACCAGTCGCTTGCTCTTTAACATGCCCTTCATCCTTAGAGACTGCTGACAGAGCACTCGAGGTCATGGGATCAAACAAGTTCTTCTAACATATCCCAGTATATCCCATGAAAACAAAATACTGATGAATATCTAAAGAGGACAAGAGTTTTAATAAACAATAGAAAAACAATATCTCTAATGAAAGAGGAATATAAATATCAAATGTTGATATTGCTTCCAACTCCACTGGAAGGCAAAACGTAAATATTTGAAAAAGTTTAGTACATAGCAAACATTATAACCATCAAATTATAAATAACCATTTATTTGTATGGATAATAGTATAAGAGATTACAAATATCCAAGTTTATTATTCAAATAATTGTATTGCTTTCAGTAAGCCATATGTTCAAGTAGGAGGAATTTTGCTATATCACACATCATTGTGACCAGATCTGCAAGACTTACAAGTGGAGAACAGATAGTATAGAAAGGTATTATTTGTAAGTCTCTCATCTATTATTAATGTCAGTTGTTGGATCTGTGAATTACTAAACTCAAACTATAACCTATGAGATAGTTTATGAACAGTTAGTATTTGTCGTGCTGTATTATTTATAAAATGTAGCAATAACCTTGGTCAGATATTCCCAGAGATACTTCAGTTTTCAGCACCGGCAGATAAAGGATACTCCTTGCAGTCTTGGTTCAGTGACTGTTGTCTCCTACATCTGTTGATATATGGAACTTTAAAAGGAAAAGAGTGGGTGTGCAGCCCGGTATGTTACAGATGAAGTTATGGCATTTATGATGGAAGAGTGGAAAGAAGAAATACCTTCAGTAAGACCTGCTCACCTGCTGTTCAGACCTAGGTGAGAGAGAAAAACGTGTCTGGAGATGAAGCTTGCCACCTAAATTATTATTGCCTTTTGAGTACAAAGGGTAGTTTGTCCACAGGGCCTTGGGAATTTTCACTGGTACTAAAAAGGGAAATGGGCAATCAAAGAGGTTTATCCAAACGTACTTTGGCTGACCAGTGTGTTAGCGGAGATAAGTCCTAGCCTTCATGTCTTTCCAGCTCTGATGGGGTAATAATTGTATCCACGTTGTTCTTGGTGTACGTTATGATATTCCAGCAGCTTAAATTATGTTTTGACGACAGCTTTCTTATTTGGAAGTTGTTCACTCATTTAGGGCCACTTCTGTTAAATCTATACACTAGACTTTTAAGAGCTGAAATCAGCTACATTCCCCATCTGTGTATGTTAGTCATCATGTGCATCCTTAGTGTTGTTGACAGCCATTAAAGAACTCTGGCAGTCATTACTATTGTTTCTGAATAATCATGCAGAACAATTAATGAGGATCTGATAATGATTGCAGACCCTACTGACATGGACCAGATTATGCCCATGTTTATGCCAGCATTAATCAGATGTAACTCATTTGAAGTCCATGTTGTTACCTCTGATTGACATGCATCTAATTGTGAGCAAATTGTGAGTATTGGGCTCTTGACATGAGCATATGGCGCCATGAACATACATCCACTATTCTACTCCAAAATCTCTCAGAATTTGGACATAGCTTACAGCTGAACCTCAGTCTCCTTCTGAGCTTGCCATGTTTCCCAGTAGGTGTTTCTTCACTTAAATTACATCTCTGTAGATGAGGAGGCATGCAGGTGATTTCTGTTGCATTCCTTCAAGTGTAGTTTTACTGTTGTTTTCTTGTCAATTCTGTCTGTCATGCTGTAGTGTTGCTGTAAGTTTCCCTCTCTGCTCTGTGGTTCATTGAAGGAATTTTGTTGCATGCTCTCGACCTCCAGCAGTGGATTATCTGATTCACCCCCTCTTGTCTTGGCTCTACAGTTGCTTTCTTGCTTCCTTTGCTATCTTCTGTCTTACACCTACCCGAATTATGATCTGCTCTATCCTTCTTTTTCTGTAACTTATTGGTACTTTGGAGCTGCTTTCTCCCGTTTCCCTACTCCCTCATCACTCGCATGAATGGGTTATTTTGCTGGTTAAGGACAGTCATCTCATTCTTGGGTACGTATAACTGAGGAACTGTTTTCTAAAGTGTACTGTGGAAAGGAGAAGATGGAGCTTTTGGCCTGGCTGTTGTCAGTCCTGTAGAGATCAGACATTTTAAGAGAAAGGGTAGTCTTACCCCTAGGAACAAGTAAGACAAACTGAACAAGAGCAGAACCATGATGGTTTTGCAAAAAGGGACTTAGAAGTGAATGGTTTCATCTTAGGTAGCATAAATTCCGGGGACCATTTTGCGGTTTAGCAGAGAAATTGTTTTATATGTCAATAAAAAGCAGACCAGGGGCACTAGATCTGGAGCCAGACAGGTTGTAGTCTGTCAGAGAGGAGGAAAAAAGGAAAAGAAGCTTTAATGGAGTAGTTTTGTACTCATTTGCACTTAGGGTCAGAAATCATCCAGTTATTTCTGCCATGTCACCCACCTCTGTGTTAAGACAATGCTTCCCACTCGGTCTAGCATAGTAATTGTGGCTTTCATCCCCAATTGCTTTTTAGATTTTTAAACACTTCATCAGAATGGTCACATTCAAGTTAAAGACAATCCAATTTTTAAATGCTATGAGTAATTCCTAACATTAAGTGAAGCCATGCTAAAAACAGCAGTATCTATCCACAGAAACATTGTTCAGCTTTTTTCATAAGATTTTTCAGTGTTTTGCAATTACGGGAAGAGAATCCCGCTCTCCTCTGTTTAATTTAATCAGTTTTAATTGCTTTGAAACTACAGAGCATATATAACTATATTTTCTCCTGTCATTCAATCTAGAAATACCTGTACAGGGAAATGATTTCTAATACTTGACAGCTCATAATTCTAATGCCAAAAAAGTCATAATGAAATCCAGTTTGTACAAGGAATAAGGGCCACATTTTTACCTTGAGGATAATTAAATGTAGGAACGATTTACCTGAGAACATGCTGGATTCTCATCACTTCCATTCAAATAATAACTGGATTTCTTTGTACAAGATACTACAGCTCAAACAAAACCTTGATCCTGATACCAAAACTACTGAGTGAGGTCATAGTGAGATAATCATAGTAATACCTTCCAGTTGTAAAATATCTGTTGTTGTTCACTAATAAGAATTGCTACTGACTGATCAGGAAAGTATGCCAAAAAATCTCAATCAATAAGATGCAGAAATGAGTGGAGAGATGGATTCTTCATATATATACAGAATATATACATTATAAGTGGTGTTCAAAAAGCAAATATACCGAAGTCCTTTATTCAAGATTCTTGGGATAAAACATATCTGTCTGGCAGATGGATATATATAGATATATATAGATATGTATAGATATATATATATATAACATGCTGGAATGCCTCTCTGATATTTTTATAATATACTACAATACACTGGTCAGTTTTGATGCCTGCTTTATAGTACGGTCATGTTCAGTGGCCATTAAAAAAGGGGGAATAAGAAGGTGTGATGGATCAGCTCTTGTCAAGAACCAGCTGAGCCAAAGCCTCCTCGTTTCCCCATGGTTAGTCATTCCCACAGAGCACAGTGCAGTTCTCATGTCTCTTTACATGAGCTGCTTTTATGAAGCATTTTGTCCTCTATAGGTAAGTCTGAAGCATAATTCTGTATTTTTGCAGCTATTTTTATTAGAGGACTATCTGCTTATTTTATTCAGACCGATAGCATTAGCTCTGATTTAGATAATAATAAACTGCAAACCTTAGCACGCGTACAGGTAGAAGTGTGTTACAAAAGGAGACAGAAAGGAAAATCCACTCTCCATTAATTATCTTTTGTCAGAAGATGGGGTTTTATTCACTTTACTTGGCTTTAAGTAACGGTCATGTGATCTAGAGAAGTCACCTTTGGGCCACACGAGTGGCCTACAGGTTTCCCCAGCGTTCTGCCTGCCGCCAGCGGGTACTGCTCTAGAGATAACCGTGTACCGAGCAACGTGTTCCACAGGCTCAAATAACCATTTAAGATTCAGTTCTCCTTGCTACAGACTGGGCTTGTGCCGCTGATCAGAGTGGGAGCTGTGACCAGTTACAAAAATGGTAAATGTTAATGTAATTTCTCTAAACTCAACATACACAATTTGTATTTACCAGCAAGTGAACGAGTAAAAGTCATACTCCTGCCATGCAGCTGTAAAATAGAGACTTTAAGTGTGCGGTTATCAATGTGTATGCATCAGATGGCCGTTTGTTAAACTGGTGTCAGTTGCCAGAGAGGCAATATTGCACAAGTGAGTGCGTGCGGTATCCAGGCCCACATTTCATTGCTCTCAAGCATAAGAAGATTGAAAAGGTGTGAATAATCAAAGGTACCCAAAAATAGATTATACTCTAGGGACACCTTTTTTATAAAATTACTAATTTTATAAAAGCAAAACCCCATACTCAGCTGTCGATTATCCTAAATTTAATCCAAATGGTGTATTTTTTCCTTCTACATACCTTTTTCTTTTAGTTTGACCGTCTTTGCAGTTAGATGATGTTCTAGGTATTTTTTCCCTAGGCTAATTTACAAAGGTTTCGGGTAGTGGATCATATTCAGACTCAGTATTCAGTCTGTAGCAAGGAGAACTGAATCTTAAATGGTTATTTGAGCCTGTGGAACACGTTGCTCGGTACACGGTTATCTCTAGAGCAGTACCCGCTGGCGGCAGGCAGAACGCTGGGGAAACCTGTAGGCCACTCGTGTGGCCCAAAGGTGACTTCTCTAGATCACATGACCGTTACTTAAAGCCAAGTAAAGTGAATAAAACCCCATCTTCTGACAAAAGATAATTAATGGAGAGTGGATTTTCCTTTCTGTCTCCTTTTGTAACACACTTCTACCTGTACGCGTGCTAAGGTTTGCAGTTTATTATTATCTAAATCAGAGCTAATGCTATCGGTCTGAATAAAATCAGCAGTCAGTGTGGCACAGGTGTCTGCACCAATACAGTCACCCACCTGCAGCCATCTTTAAATAAGGTAGCTGGTTGTGGTATTTATTATTTCTTTTTCCTTTCACCCAATCCATTTTCTTCATCCCAGCAGAAACATGTAGGTGCATTTTAACATTAAAATAGTCTGTCTTTTGGCTAAAGATTTCCATAACCACAGCGTAGCTGCAAATTCTGTTAGTTACCACTCAAAACAGAAATGCTTAATATTTGTGCAATTTGTATGGCTCTGGGGAAATCTAAGTTTGGTTCAATATTTTTGTGCCTCATTCAAAAAAACCCAACTAGGTTATGGCAATGGTGTACATTGATTCTTTCTGATTTTTATATAAAGAATTGTTTCAGGTAGGTACATGATAAACATCTGCCTGAGTTTTAATTTAGATGAACAGAATATCTTGTAGCAGGTTTTCAGAGGCACATGTAGGCAGCACAGGCATTTAATGTTGAAATACAACTTCAATAATGCCCAGAATTTAGACTAAATTAGGCAGCCTGGATCTCACTGAAAGCCAGTAATAGTAATAATAAATAGTAATAATAGTAATTCACATTTTTATCCATAACATTGATCTTTCTTTATATTTAAATAAATATATTAAAGTCCGTTAGACATAGCAAAGCTTGAGAATTCTTATTGATTTGTAATTTTTCACACACACCATTAGGTGGCAGGGAACAATAAAGATTTACTTGATGAACTGTAATGCATATGTTGAAATACAGACCTGTTAGATTGTTCTCTCCACCCTTTTTGAATCTAAATTATTTCCTACTGTGAACTGTCAAGAGCTTTGTCTAGTTAATTATTAAATGACTTACCAACAGGGCTCACTGCTTTCATCAAGATTGTTTCAGATTTCATTTCTGTGCAATCCTTTTGTAAGATGAGGGGGAAAAAAAAACCAAACAAACAAACAAACCAAAACAAACAAAAACAAAACAAAACAAAAAAAAAGCATATTTGTCCTACTTGGAGTTGTCTAAAAAAAAAATTAAATCTCACCACAGTCATGTCTACTTCTGACCTCTGCTTTTGCTCCTGATCAGGCTAAATCTGACTGCTGGAAGTAGCCCCTAGGCCAGGCTAATTCCAGCAGGCATTAGTGGGAGGCAGGAAACTTTATTATACTTTTGGGAGCCTTGATTCTATACTGGCTGTAAGGGCTACACTTTTGTCTTTTTACATAGCATAGGTACAAGAAGGTTGAAGTGATGGGGTTTAGATAGCCAGGCTGACAGGCAGGTGGATGCATGTAAAAGAATAGGGAATTTCTATTGCCAGCAGCATTTGTTTCTCTAAATCTAGATGGCTGCTGATTGCAGTGGATGTCAGAGGTGAGAGGGGAAGTGGCAGCAATCACAGAGCAAGACTTGTCTGCTTGGTAACTCACTCGATGATTGATGTATGGGAAGTTAATTCTGCGACTGGTGACTCCATAGGAGTTAAGGATGCCTATGCTCACCATTTCCCAGAGACATAGAGTTAAGTCCTGGCAGGAGTAGCCCCTAAGAAAGAGATTTATTCTTATTCCCTAAAACTCTCTATTTATTCTTATTCCCTAAAATTCTCTTCTAGTGCTGTTGGTAAGAAATGTGCCACAGATATTGTCACATGTGCTTAACTGGAAAGTCCCAGTGCAGATTTTTCCATATGTTTATGTAATAAACTCATGCCAAAGAAAGAACTAACAATTCCAGAAATTATGATACAGCTGCAGTTTGCCGTACCCATTTGTTAAGCTAACACTTGAAAGGAGGAAAAGTGCAGGAGGGACATTTTGTTGATTTGTTATTGACTAGTCTGATATTTAGAGAAATTCAGCTCAATGCAGTTTTAATGTGACTGAATGAGTGCCAGCAGAGTGATAGCCATTATTCACGGAAAAATGTGTGGTGGCAACTCACAGAACTTCTACAGTGTGTCTCTTCTGTCCCAGTCAATCGTGTTTGGAAGCAAAGGTGGAGGGAGGTGATTCTCCCCCTCTACTCTGCTCTCGTAAGGCCCCACCTGGAGTGCTGTGCCCAGTTCTGGAGCCGCCAATACAAGAAAGACATGGACCAGTTAGAACAAGTCCAGAGGAGGCCACCAGGATGATCCGAGGGCTGGAGCACCTCTCCTATGAGGACAGGCTGAGAGAGTTGGAGCTGTTCAGCCTGGAGAAGATAAGGCTCCAGGGAGATCTGATAGCGGCCTTCCAATATCTGAAGGGGCTACAAGAAAGCTGGGAAGGGACTTTTTACAAGGGCAGTTAATGACAGAACAAGGGGAAATGGGTTTAAACTGGAAGAGAGGAGGTTTAGATTAGATATTAGGAAGAAATTCTTTCCTGTGAGGGTGGTCAGACACTGGAACAGGTTGCCCAAGGAAGGTGTGGATGCCCCCTCCCTGGAAGTGTTCAAGGCCAGGTTGGATGAGGCTTTGAGCAACCTGGTCTAGTGGAAGGTGACCCTGCTGATGGCAGGGGGGTTGGAACTAGATGATCTTTAAGGTCCCTTCCAACCCAAACCATTCTATGATTCTATGATTCTTTGTTCCCCGAGTTCAGCTGCAGCATTACCTGAGAACACTGACAGCGAGCACATGAGCTGTAATCTCAGTGTTTGAGGTCTAGATGTCTGCTTGCATTTGGATTCGGTATTTTTCATTTTAGTCTCTGAATTTCAGTCACTGTATTGTATCTGTCCAGTCCAGACAGGCAATCCTGTGGGAAACTGTGTATCTGAACAGGAGTCTTCTTAAAAATCCCAAACCCAATAATAATGATGGTACTACAAAATGACTTAAGCAACAGATTCTACTAACTTGGAGTGGAGAAAATCAGCTTCCTTCCAAACAGAAATACTGCCTGTGCACATCACAGTCCCATGGCCGCCATGGCTGTTGGCATTAAAGGTGGGTCATCTTTAACAGCTATTTGTTTCCTTCACAAATAACTCACAGATACGGATTTCAGAAAGCTGCCAAACAGGATTTAAGGTAATTCAGTGTGCTAACAGCCTTAGTATCTGACAGCTGCCTTGGTGCTCCTAACAGATTAGTCTTGCAGTCAGTTCATAGGTCACCCTACTGTATTTCTATCTTGTAACTCTGAAGCTTATGGCTGTCCCAGGAAAGATGCAGCACAGATCTGGAGATCATGGGAGAGGAGCTGCAGTGTGTAAGGAGACTGGCCTTGTGAAACAAAGCAAGCGATATTGTGAGCCATTCAATAGTCAAAAAATAGCTGTCTTTGATAGACTAAAAATGGGAATCACTAAGCAAGTGTGTTTCTCTGAGGAGATTGTGTTCTGTGGGGCTGTCCAGGCTGTGCGAAGGACAGGCTGCTGGGAACAGGTAGGTGTCATGCAGTGCAATACGCAATGCAAGCTGTGTGCACATGGTAATTTGCCCGTGGAGTCCGCAGCACACTGTGACCCCTGACTTGGATTTCACATGAAGTGGTCTCTGCTTGGCAACACTAATGATGCTGTTACGCTCTCACTAGCTTGGTGCCTAACAGTACATTGGTTAATGCTGTTGCCTAGGTCTGGGGCAGAGGTGATTTACTTATCTTTGTGGAAAAGGGAGGAACAATCATGAAGATCAAGGTGACCATAGAATCACAGAATCATAGAATGGTTTGGGTTGGAAAGGACCTTAAAGATCATCTAGTTCCACCCCCCCTGCCATCAGCAGGGACCCCTTCCACTAGACCAGGTTGCTCAAAGCCTCATCCAGCCTGGCCTTAAACACTTCCAGGGAGGAGGCATCCACAACTTCCTTGGGCAACCTGTTCCAGTGTCTGACCCCCCTCACAGTGAAGAACTTCTTCCTAATATCTAATCTAAACGTGCCCTCTTTCAGCTTAAACCCATTTCCCCTTGTTCTGTCATTAACTGCCCTTATGAAAAGTCCCTCCCCAGCTTTCTTGTAGGCCCCCTTCAGGTACTGGAAGGCTGCTATCAGATCTCACCAGAGCCTTCCCTTTTCCAGGCTGAACAGCCCCAACTCACTCAGCCTGTCCTCATAGGAGAGGTGCTCCAGCCCTCGGATCATCCTGGTGGCCTCCTCTGGACTTGTTCTAGCTGCTAGTGATCACTTATTGTGCTTTACGTTTTTTAAAACTACAGATAAGTAGTGTGAAATATTTGGATCTCCAGAAAGGAAAAGTCTTTTCAGTCTTCATGATTCACATGTGAGTTACCATATGCCTGAAGCTAGGGAAGACTGTTTATCTGTTATCAGACTGTTTTCCATATGATATTCTTCAGAGTTGTATCAAAATGTCAAAAGCTACTTACTCAGGTGGGCCCAAATTCTGAAGATTTCCATTTGTGCCTTTGGTCTTTCCATTGTTTTACAATCAGATGTGAAAGTATGGCCCAGAAGAGAATAAACATGTTCTGAGATACTGTCATATTTTGAGAATGCAAGGACCTAAACAAGATTCAGTCTCACTGAGAAATGAGACTGAAGTATGCTTTCTTAGTGCACTTTTCTTAGCATGCTGAGAAGATGATAACAAGAAATAGGATGAGATACAAAACAGGAGCAGTTTTGTTCAGGTCTGCAAGGTACTGGGATGATTTACATTGCAGTAGATTAATGCCTAGGGTTGTTTTCCTTCAAATACGCCAGGAGGTGGTACAAGACCTACTGATGGTTTCATATGTACTGTCAAAGCTACTGCCTATTACTACACACATTCAGCTTCTTGTGAAAGACTGTTACAGAGAAGACCAAAGGAAAAACTACACTTGCAAGCAATGCTCTACATGCCCAAAACAAACAGCAGCAAGGGTGGTTTGTGTACCAATTTGTAGGCAGAGGTCTAAGGATTTTCATCCTTTCTTTAAGACTAGGATCTAGGAAAACAACCTGAAAGGAAAGAGAGAAAGAAGGATGCTGTTGGAAAATAATAATAAAAAAAATTAACTGATAGAGAAGAGTAAAGTCAAAAAATGTGTTTGCAGTAATGGAAAAAGCAGGCAGATGATGGAATGGCAAAAGAGAAAATTAGGGAAACCAGTTGCAACAGAGGAGAGGAAGATATGATTGAGATAGTTAAGAGGTGGAGCCTATGACAGAGCCATGAGGCTGTATGTGAGACTATGACATAGAACAGGAAACAAAATGACCTCCAGGTGAAGGAGAGAACAGATGGGAGCAAATCTGAGATTCACATCTACACCAGAGAGATTCATCCTCTGACTCAAGCAAATCAAGTTAGGCCATCAATCAAAAACAAGACAATGAGATATAGACCAGAAGTTGAAAACTATCAGAGCAGGGATGGCAGGAGGGGCTGACAGAGGCAGTTGGATAGGGGACGCAACTATTGTCTGTGAATGTCTTGGATGAACACCTTGGAGTGAGAAAAGCTATTTGAATTTAATTACAATACTGATGCAAGAAAGAATGTGCCTATATTAGTTGTTAATAATTTAGAATTGGAACTAACCATCAGATCAGGAGACTCTGGGTGCTGTCCCATTAGGAATAGAGCATGCAAACACATTCTAGATTATTTTCAGGTGGAGCTTAATGAGTTTGGGGATGCAATCATATGCAAGATTGATATCCACGATGAGAGAGCCCAGATTGGATGTTGTAGGAGGACCTTCCTAGTTTCTACCCTAATCTTATTTTCCTAATAATGATGCTGTTGACTCATATATATTGACCAGGACAGGTGCAGACAGACACATATTTGCCTCACTCACTTTCCAAGCCAACTAGATGCCACCCACCTCTGGAATCTGTGTAGCTGGAGTGGCCCAGGGCTGTGCCCAAGTTGTTAAATCTGTGCAAATACATGACTTTCAGATCTGAACTGACGTGCTTTTGCCTAACTTGCAGTGTGGGCGAGGGAGTCCGCACCTATCCCTACACCCTCAGATTGCTGTGCAGGGCTCACATGTTTGGGGCCTCAGAGGACTGTGAAAACTACTTAGATTAGGGGTGCAGGGACTGTGCAAGCTGTTGTAGCAGGGCTGAGGGAACTCAAGATCCCAGAAGAAACGCAGTAGCAACATCTAATGCAGGGTACCATAGGGAAACTCTCAGGGAGCCACATGCAACATCTCTCTGGTCACTTCTGTGTGATGCTTGGTGGCAGACTAGAAGTGTGATTCACCAACATTGTGTATGACGTCACCAGTAACAGTAACTTACTCTTACATCTTTGACTGACCTCCCAGTTGTGCTGAGTTCCTAGACAACACTGTGCAGTGGAGATGATGCCTCTATTCCTTCTAGTTAGACCATCCCTTCCTTGCCTGTCATCATACTTCATGTCATGCTCCCAGAAGTTGCATTGCCCCTCAACAAATGCACAGTCCCCTGTTCATGCTGCAGTGACCACAGCCATCTACTGCATCAAGTTATGTTCCAGTGCACTGACTGATATTTGTATATTTGGAAGCAAATATTTGTATATTATAGGCATGTGACAGATTTTTTTTAATTCCTAAGAAGATCCTGGTGGGGAAGGATTGTTAGACCCTTCACTGCATGGTCATCTGCATAAACAAGACCTTTATTTTGCAAATTTCTCTCCTGCCATCCTGACTGCTCTCTCAGCCACGATAAATTTCTGTTTTGCCCTCCTAGTAAACATCTATTGTGTGAGTGTGCATGGCTTGCAATGTTTCTGCTGTGACTGAAATGGGACCATTCCCACGCTACTTGAAGCTTTGCATTCTTGGCTCCTGAGATTACCTGCTAGGAGATAGCTGTGACCATGTCTTCCTTTGGTGAAGAAGTTCTTATCTTAAGCTGAGATGTGGAGCGCTTCATCTTGCAACATTTCTGCTACCCCTCCAGGCAGAGAGAGACTGCACAGGAAGATGACAACTTGCACTTTCAAAATCACAACCTCACCTAGGACAACAGCTGATAACAAGCCCAAGCAAAACCAAACTACTGACTCACCCTCCCCTCTCCTGGCCCCACTAGAAAAGACTGAGGATTTCTGCACAATTAGTACCACTGGTTTCAGTGGGATTCCTTTTTTTCATTAAAAGAATTTGAGCTTCTTTAGCCTATACCTTTATTATAGAAACTTGTCTCCAGGTTTTTTTCCCAGAGTTAGGATGCTTTTATCAGTGGACCTGTAATGGAAATAAGTGGTATATGTTTCCTTCTGTGACTACATTAATATGGAGTACAGCACCACATTTTTCACGTATCTGTAACCTAAAATAGTTAGTTCAGCTGCAAATAAAATTATATCTAAGACTGAGATTATGACTTGCAAATGCTTTCTTGCAAAAGTGAAGTTTTAAGTTTTGAATTAAACACCTTCATTTCTACAAAAGAGTTAATAGAGGCATTCCACACAAAAAAGAGCCCGTAGAAATACTGATATAGATAAGGATACAGATATATGAGTGTGATCACAGAATGTCAGGGATTGGAAAGGACCTCGAAAGATCATCTAGTCCAATCCCCCTGCCAGAGCAGGAACCTAAATGAGATCACACAGGAAGGTGTCCAGGAGGGTTTTGAATGTCTCCAGAGAAGGAGACTCCACAACCTCCCTGGGCAGCCTGGTCCAGTGTCCTGTCACTCTCACAGTGAAAAGGTTTTTCCTTATGTTTACATGGAACCTCCTACACTCCAGCTTGCACCCATTGCCCCTTGTCCTACCATTGGACAGCACTGAGAAGAGCCTGGCTCCATCCTCCTGACATTCATCAGTGAGGTCTCCCCTCAGTCTCCTCCAAGCTAAAGAGACCCAGCTCCCTCAGCCTTTCCTCATAAGGGAGATGCTCCACTCCCTTAATCATCTTCGTGGCTCTGTGCTGGACTCTCTCAAGCCCTTCTTGAACTGTGGGGCCCAGAACTGGACACAATATTCCAGATGCAGGGTAGAATAGAGGGGGAGGAGAACCTCTCTCGACCTACTAACCACCCCCCTTCTAGTGCACCCCAGGATGCCATTGGCCTTCCTGGCCACAAGGGCACAGTGCTGGCTCATGGTCATCCTGATGTCCACCAGGACTCCCAGATCCATTTCCCCTATACTGCTCTTCAACAGGTGTGTTCCCAACCTATACTGG